>NW_025942156.1:0-4492 GCF_000764305.2 Hyalella azteca | reverse complement strand
GTAGAGCACCACCACTGGTGCGGTAGAGCACCACCACTGGTGCGGTAGAGCACCACCACTGGTGCGGTAGAGCACCCCCCACTTGGACGTCACCCAAGGCGCTTTGCGTCAGTAGCGCCCGCGCAGGCGCATCGTGCGCCGTTCGTCTCGTGCAAGAACGATTTAATTTAACGATATTTTTACCGAATAATATTTAGTGGTATAATTACATTATTCGTTGCGAATCATAGTCGCTCATCTAAAAAATAACGAACTGTAATGTCACCAAATTATTATAACATTTATCACTGGGTGTGTTAGTCACATTGATATCTGGTGAAACTTAAAGAAACTGAGTCAAATTTTAAACTGAAGTTTATGCTTTAAGGAAATATTGGTGTCGGTGACGAGTGCAAGAGACAAGTAATTGAATAAGTGCAAGATAATGAAATTAATGTAGATTTTAGTTCATTCACGATATAAGATACGAGCAGCGCCGTCACGACATAAGATACGAGCAGCGCCGTCACGATATAAGATACGAGCAGCGCCGTCGCGATATAAGATATACGAGCAGCGCCGTCACGATATAAGATACGAGCAGCGCCGTCACGATATAAGATACGATAATCGCATTTACAGTGTTCATACTTTATGCGTATAATTAGAGATCATATGATCTCTAATTATACCTATATCACTTTTAAAATTATATCACTTTTTCATGTAGTATTCGTGTGCTCGAGTATGCATGCCTCAGTGCGCAGTAGGTGCCATTTATTCAAATGGTTGAATTTAACAAAGAAAAAATATCCTAAGTAGAACAGTTAACCTGATATGAGAAAAATTGATTTGCTTGGTTAGCAGTACAATACTTGTATGTTTTATACTGAATACTAAGTACATACATGTGCTTGCACAATACAGTGTACTTGTACTAAAAACGCACGCTTATAATGCATTGCTTGAGTGGCTTAAAAACATAATAAGATATAAACGGTCAATTATTGAACTTGCACGTTCCAATGCTCCCAGCTATTAAACGGGCATCAAGCCTGAAGAAGAGATGCACGTAACGCGTATAAACATGATGCAAGCATTTAGGCATAATGAGATGCACTCTGTATATCAGACTCATGAACTTGTTCATGTTCACCCAAGTCTCGCAGCGCTATTCTTGGCTACGAGGTGGCGATAGTCTCGGCTGAGAGAGCCTCGCGTTATGCTGCACCGCTATATTTACGTTTGTTGTTACAAGCTTTTCACTTACGTTCGTGGTGCATTTGTTTGTATAAGACATAACTAACGATAACCGTATATTTGTTTGGTGAAGTGCCCTCTTGTTCGAACTCTAGCTTATTGGGCATCCGTTGTTGGCGGCGCTAAAACTGCTGTGCGTCTTCCGAATCTGAGGTCGGTTGTGAGAACTGCCTTGACGCTATTGATATATGCTTACGACTCAAATTTCAATATCAAAATTTTAAATATTTATAGTTCCAAATTTAACGAATTATAAAAACTATTGTGACATACTTCCTGAATAATTCGTATTGAACACGAACAACGTGATCGGTTCAAATTTTAAAATTGGTAATTATGAAACCTCGCTGAACCAGTCAAATCACATATTGACGGTAGCTGTTTTATTAGGCTCGTTCTGTATTGTTATTTCGTGAATTAAATTCAGGCCGGGGAGACTTGAGCCGCGCCTTGATTATACCAGTTTTAGAATTGTATTATATTACAGACAACTATTACAGTAGTAGAAGTGGTGTCGATCAAACCGCGCTGTGAAATCTTCACATTAAATCATGGTTGAGCTATCTTTGCCGTTCCTCTGCACGCAGTCATGTTCGACACACAAATGGGCGATTTTAGTTTAATTGCTTGGCGTATTTTACTATGACGTAATTCTAGCCAACTAAAAATTGGTTACAGTAGGAATTTATTTACCTGTATGTAGTTAAATTCTAGGTACCTCTAGACTAGAAGTGGTCGAATTATAGTGTTTATAATGTGAACTTGCACTCGTATGGCATATTGGAGTACAAAAGTTATTTTCTATGCACAAGTTGCGTGGATCTTTACTTGTCACACATGAGGATCACGTGGAGAATACGTGACATACGTAGCTTAATTCTTGCATTGAAAAGGCCAAGCATTATACTGAACTACCGGATGGAACTGTTCTACCAGTTCCACTTAGAATTACACTTACAAATAACAAGAGTAGTTATAGTCGTATCTCTTTTTTGTGGAATATTATCATATTTTCCCGTTGTTGTCTATTATATAATAATCTGTAGACGTACTTATAGAACCTTTTATAACATTCTAAGCACTTTTAGGGACACTTTAAGCTTTATTTTTTTTGTAAATTTTCATTTACCAGAATTTATATTTTAGGTTCCTATTGCTACATTGGATGTATGCACCTACTCCTTTCAGTATTGATGTACCATTATACTTTCGCAGTAGGTACCTGTTGCACTGTAAACAGGTAGCATGAGTTAAGATGACATCGTGACTCAGAAATGAGACGATTCAAGCCTTTGCACCCGACCATGCTGCACGGTACATGTATTGAAGGCATCACGGGTTTTCTGTTTATCATCTTTTCGTCATGTATGCCAGATGCTGCCAGCCTCCTTTTCAGTTGACCATTTTTCTTCCTGTTTCAGTTTGAATTTTACAGTGAAGGGTTACTCAAGAGGAAGAGCTGTATTGCTTCCTGTTTTGTGGTTAGGATTCACGATGCGGTTGTGTGTTGCGTGTGACTCAAGCGATACCTACCCACCTTATGACGAGTGAGGAATGTCAATTCTAATTTTGGGCAAAACAATGATAAGAACTTCAATTATTTTGAGGTTTTCGTCTTTCGTAGGTGATATCAAGCAGTGTTTGTAGTTGCAGGATGGATGTGAACCAACGCGCCTTTTCCTCCTCAAATTTGACCATGCATTCTCAAGGGATACTTAGCCCCCCATGGGCCTGCCCTCCCCCAATACGGGCTCATTCAACCATGAACCTCTCTGGGCCCCAATCTTCCAACCGCAACCGGGCCCTGTCGTGGTCCCCGGTGAGATTCGATTCCCCGGTGAAAACATCTTGCCTACCCTGGGTGCGCAAAGATACAATCGAGGCTCCACTTAAAAAGAAAACCTCCATTGACGGGTCAGTGCTTAAAGCCAAATTGGTATGGGAGGAAAAAAATGCCACTACATCAAAGGAGGTCTTGAATACCGAAAAAGAACTCCCTAAGAAAGCCAGCGGGTCTTTTCGTTTTCGAAAAGCTCCCTCTATCGTCCCTAATTTGCAGAGGAGCTCGACCGGTGGAAATATCTTCCCTACACTTGATCCCGTCGGTTCGGGAAGTCCAAAGTTGCGCGAGAAAAAGAATCCTCCTTCAAGTATTGCGCTGGATGACGTGTCGCGTAGACGACTTGGATTCGTTCAAGTCGAATCCGATCATACGGAAAATTTATCCGATGCCGAGGCTGACACTGTCAAAGATGCCCAGGAAATCGTCAACGATGTGAGTTTGGTGGTGTTTAATCTAATGACATGTATCCTTAAAGTCCCACATGCAGGCTTAATTCCTCTCTTACTTCTATATGTCATATAATTCACGTAATTTCTTCTCGTTATTAATTTCCTGTCCTTGATTTACTTCGTATTCGAATGCACATCAATGTTTATTATATAATATTAGTTGTTTGTTTGCAATCTGAATAGTACACAACATGGTCGTTATTATATCGCCAACCAAAGAGCAGATTACTTCGCAATCGCGATGATTATCTGCTTAATTATCACAATAGACCTCCTGAGTACGTCAAATTAACCTGCTACACTAAATTTTTCTCCCCTAAGGATTTAGTAGCTGGGTTAACCTATATAGGTACCGTATTGCTTATCACAACCTCTGGAGCAACGCCGGCTCTACCTCTTGTGCATGTAGTATTTCATGCAGTAATTAACTTGGAGAAAATTTGTGTTCTATTCCCCGAACGTCTGTTGTGTGCTGCTAGCGTCCACCAAGCGTGTTGTGTCTCTTGTCTGCATGTGTGTAGCGTGCGCTCTGTGTAGTCTTGAATGCTAGCTGTACTGTGAGTGAATCTGCCGGTGCCATGCTCCGAGTGTGTATGTATATTCAGAATAATATTTTTTGTGCGTGTACTGTTTACAGTGTGATTATACTGTACACGTCTATAATGTGCACGCCTCTCCATATTTTACACGTGTTGACAGTGCACGCTTGGTAAGTGAACAGTGCACGACTGTTATCAAATAACGCTGGTTAAAAGTGCACGACTGTAACCAATGAACGCACTTAATAATGCACATGTGTTAACAGTGCGCGCTTGTTAACAGTATACTCTACTCAATATAGTGCACACGTGACAACAGTGCACGCTTGTTAACAGTGCACACGTGTTAACAGTGCACGCTTGTTGACAGTGCACACGTGTAAACAGTGCACACGTGTTAACAGTGCTCACGTGTTAACAGT
>NW_025942155.1:20089-76537 GCF_000764305.2 Hyalella azteca | reverse complement strand
TTTTTGTGTCGTCAGCATACATCGAGCACACGCTAGACACAGCTTCTGGCAGATTTTTTATCAACGCAACGAATAAAACAGGCCCAAGAACGCTCCCTTGTGAACGCTTCCAAGAAGGAAGCGTTCCAACGCTTGTGAACGCTTCCAAGAACGCTTCAAAACGCTTCCCTGCGCACTGAAGCCCAGACAGATACGGACCCCTTAATACTGACACGTTGTCAAGTTTAAATCAGAAAAATGCATGTATAATATTGTTCAAATAGTGCACGTAGTACTGATGCGTCATTTTTGCCGAGCTAAAATGGGTACTGATGACCCACACAGAGGCAAAAAATGCATCAAAATATGGCCAATTCTAACTCATTTCTCTGAGTGCAACATTGATTTCTTTGCCTACCTCTCAGTAAGTCCAGAAATTCAATTGATAATTTTAATTTATTTAATTCATCTGAGCTAAAATTAGAGTGGACTTTATAGAAAACGCGAAATTATAATACGAAATGAATGGTCAGATAAGCGTTCATCAAGTTGGCAATAATTTAATGTCTGACTGTTGAATTTCAATACTTAAATGAATTAGTTTGATATCTCACCAGTCACCATGCACTTAATTATAAATAATCTTTGTTACAAAGAACATACCATAGACTCAAATTTGGCTACAATCTGGATCCTTCCGTACGACGAATTCACGAATCTTTTAAAAGTCGATCTTGCAACAAGCCAACAACAAGACATTTAAAACATTTCAAAGACCAGTATCGTTACCTCATCCTATCCCTGCTATTGCTTGGAATGCAGAATATGAAATACGCGTGTTGCACACTGTTTAGTGTTAACAACAATGTGTTGTTGTAAGATTACCTACATACATGAAGCGTCTTTATAGACTCTGATGCAGGCAGCCACTCAACAACTTATTAAGCCTGATGTATCTATTGAGATGGTAGGCATTCATTTATAATGCCTAATTAACTCTTCCCATTGAGCCCCCAGGTTGTTTACATGTCACGTAATCCCAAGGACAACGTAGGGTAACATGGGGCAGCGAGCCCACTGCGGGTCATGGGCCCATAGCGGGTTTCTCGCTAAGTATGGCAGATATTTGTCCGTGTTCTCTACCGCCGGTTGACAGTTTTACTGGGATGAAGTGTACGGATTTACGTTTTGCTAAGTGTTTGCGTTATTAGGTTATTTGTGAATAACTGTTTTATTCCAGATAAAAATTTTTTTGCTGCTACGTAAATTTTTTTTCGATTACTGTAAATGAAGTTTTGAAATTACTCTGAATTATATTTTCAAAGTAATATTTATAGGGATAATTTTGAGATCAAGTTTAGACTATTAGCTTTTAAAATAAAATGTTGACACTATAAAAATTGAAATGATACCTAGTGGGGCAACGGGCCCACGCGTGTCACGGGGCAAAGCGCCCATGGTGAAGTCTTGTGTCATACATCATTAGATTTGTCTCAATGACCTTTTCAAACTGACTAGCATTTTGAATTACAAATTACACTTCATATTGCATGATTTTTTTGATTTACCGCCTCAAGGCAGCAGGTTTAGTTTCTAGTTATGCGTATTTATGACCCCTTATCGAATTATTGACTCTTGCCTAGCCAAAAGTTGATTTCAGCCAACACAAATGAGCCAAAAGTTGAGGAGTTTTTATGGTGTTGGCTGAAATCACGATTAGGTACGAATAAGCCAGTAGACGCAGTGTACCTCGATTTTGCCAAGGCATTTGACAGTGTCCCACATGAGCGGTTGTTGCGTAAATTGAAGTCTTTGGGAATTGATATGCTTCAATGAGGTCCACACGCAGACGTCGATAACTAAGGCTTGGAAGCTCCATAACCTTTAATCTTTCCTCATAGGACTTGCTTTTCAAGCCTGGAATTATCCTTGTTGCACGTCTTTGATGACTCTCGACTAAATTTTTGTCCTTTTCAAGTTTCGGTGACCACACGATGTTTCCAAACTCTAGGTTCGGGCGCACGACAGCAATAAACAATTGCTTAATCGCTTCTGCATCAAGGAGCTCGAAAGAGCGCCTGATCAGTCAAAGTCGTTTATTGGCCTTATTAACTTGACCTTCAATATGCTTAGAAAATTACAACTCATTGTCGATATTAACTTTCAATCTTTTTCCGTTGTCGACTTCGACATCATCACTACGTCATTGCAACCGTGTCTTCTTATACTGTAATCTTGCTGTTCATTATTCTTGCCAATGTGGATTACTTTACATTTTTCAGCGTTAAAACGCAGCTGCCACATATCAGCCGTCAACCAGCCTGTCAAGATCGCCTTGCAACTGTACTTTTTGCTACGGATTCTTCAATGTTTTATAAGTTTTTGTGTCGTCAGCATACATCGAGCACACGCTAGACACAGCTTCTGGCAGATCGTTTATCAACGCAACGAATAAAACAGGCCCGAGAACGCTTCCTTGTGGCACGCCGCTGCGCACTGAATTATTGCGCACTGAAATTATTATTATTATTTCAATTATTGAAATTGAAACCCAGACCTATTAATACTGACACGTTGTCAAGGTTAAATCAGAAAAATGCATGTATTATATTGTTTAAATAGTGACAAGCTTTCTGCACGTAGTACTGATGCGTCATTTTTTGCCGAGCTAAAATGGGTATTGATGACCCACACAGAGGCAAGAAGTGCATCAAAATATGGCCAATTCTAACTCATTTCTCTGAGTGCAACATTGATTTCCTTGCCGACCTCTCAGTAAGTCCAGAAATTCAATTGAAAATTTCAATTCATTTAATTCATCTGAGCTAAAATTAGAGTGAACTTTATAGAAAACGTGAAATTATAATACGAAATGAATGGTCAGACAAGCGTTCATCGAGTTGGCAATAATATAATGTCTGACTGTTGAATTTCAATACTTAAAAAAATGAATTAGTTTGATATATCACTATGCACTTAATTATGAATAATCTTTGTTACAAAGAACGCACCATAGACTCAAATTTGGCTACAAACTGTATCCTGGCGATCTTGCAACAAGCCAACAACCAGACATTTAAAACATTTCAAAGACCAGGATCGCTACCTCATCCTATCTCTGCTATTGCTTGGAATGCAGGTTATGAAATACGCGTGTTGCACACTGTGTTAGGCTTAATACAAAAGGCAATTCACTAGAACGATTTTATTTCGAAAACGTCGCCGCTCGAAGTAGTTTGGCGCCTGTCACAGACGACATTCTCATAGAAAACAACAGCTTAAGCTTGCGAAACATCTGTCCCAACGGACGAAAACGAAGCCCAACATAACTTTAAAAGAAATGAACGAAACAGTAGAACGCAAGCTATGTAGCTGTGATTAATATTCGTACAAAGGTTTCAACAAAGGCAAACTAATAATGCTTCAATTTGGATCAAGCACACACCTTAATAAACAGGTAAATGAATAAAGATTGAGGAGATTCTTCCGTGTAGCAGAAGAAGTCGAACCGGCCCTTCGGGAGTTGCAGTTATTCTAAAAAATAGAATGATGTCGCTTTAAAGCCAGTAAATATGGAATTTTATAACTTAAGCTCAATTATTCCTCAATATAACATTAAACGCAATCCCTAAAGCCACCTTAAAATCTTTGGCTTCAAGCTGAAATTCTAAGAGGCATTTTAAGTGGCCATATAAAAGGAAATTCATTAGTAAGAGAAAGGCAGACTCCGACGCAATTACAGTTAAGATTAAGGAAGAATTTCGTCCTTCCTCTCGGTTAAGGAATATTTATTGAATAGTTTAATCGTTATACGAAATTCAAAAGCCACAGGCCAATAGACTAATTTAAGTTGCCCTTTCACGGGTAAGTTACCATATATGATCACTTGAAATCGCGCCACAAAAAGCCTCACCACGGCTTCCTGCTTGTTCTTGAGGCATCCTTATAATGCCTCAGTCAATCACTAATTATCTGACCATTGTTCTATCTTTAGCATCACCAGCTGCAAAGTCCACATATTGAAATATGAGCATTTAAATGAAGGTTTTGACTCGGACAATGGAACTGACGCTCTTTCCGCATTTACACGGCCCTAGGGCCCACGTGTGTTTTATTGCGTCTCTTTTGATTTAAAACATATTAGATAATTTTAAAATATTCCCCTCCAAAAGTAATCTCTAATCTCACGATTCCATGCACCGGAATAGTATTTCAAGACCAACCCAGCGTTGGCGCCATAATCGTAATCAAAGTCCAACCAAGCGTTGGCACTATAATCATATTCAAAGTCCAACTCAGCATTGGTGCTATAATCGTGATTAAAGCCAACCCAGCGTTGGCACATCAGAAGACGGGAAATACTAAGAAATAGAAATTATTCTTACCCAACGACGCTAAGATATGTTAAGAGTGTTACCCTAGTGAAAATGATTTGTTACGTTACTATATTACGTGTTATTAAGAGGCTGCAATTAATGAATAATTATCGTAAGTTGTCGATACAATTGAGAAATAAAGTGTATTCATTCGATAGACGATAATCTATTGTGCATGATTACATTGAAATTCTCTCAAGACAATATTTAAGGAAAGGGTGGATTGAAAACGATTTTACTGAAATGTGTACTCATGATTTGGGATCTTATTCGATGTTATTTAAGTTGACGATTACGAGAGCTTACGCTGATATCCCATCACTTGCCGGTTTTGCTAAAAACTTGCAAGTCATCTAAATCAGGCGTGGAACTATACATAACAATAATATTTCTTCTACGTATCATAAGAATTGAATTAATGTAACTTTTCTTACGCCAAACAATCTGCTTTTTCATCTATATAAAATTATGCTGGAATATCTGCCCAGTAATTTACGATAACTTCGAAGCAGTAGATCTACCACGACGTATGAACATATGATAACCTTTAGCGGCAGGATCTACCGGAAATCAGTCCCGTAAAAAAATCTCAAAAGGGAACCATACCTACACTGTTAGAAAAAACTGTGAAAAATGGTCCCACTGGCGTTCTAGTGGCCGGTCGCCCCGTGAAAATAAACTGTTTCGCCATTTTTATCAGTTGTTTTACGGTTTTCTAGTGTTAAATTAGAATAAAAACGGCGACACGGTGTTTCTTTTCACGTGCCGACCGGCCACTGAAACGCCGGTAATACCGTTAACGGTAATTTTTCTAACAGTGTACGTAGTTTTCTGGAATATAATTTTGCAATTGAACGTAGTTTTCTGGAAGTAAGTCAATGGTTTAGATCGCTCAATGTCACGGTAACAAATTTACCACGTTATAAACGCTCTCTAGATGCTAATGAGTTGTTAAAATTAGCATATTAGTTGTACGATGGCTCGGTCTCAGTGGTAGGGACTCTGCAGACACTCGTGCCTAGCCATGTGTAGAAGACCTGATGTCTGGGTCCTCGATGTCGTGACGTTGGCCCTAAGGCAATCGACTGTTCGTGTTTTGTGTGAAAGTCTTTATTTGGACTTTGATTCATGATGATCAATTACATGGTGCACGTTCCTGGAGCTAACAGAGATGTCATTTTAGGAATTTTTTTTCCTTCAAGTAGTCATTGGATTAATATATAAGCAAACAAAAACTCACATCCCTCCACTCGCCGTTTATCTTTTTGTTGGTCTCTCACTTTTTACTCAGTCGTAGAAAGAAGTTTTGAGGTCGACTAATCTCCAACCGACTCGACTACTCTCATGAGGTCGACTACTCTAAAAAGTAATCTCTAATCTCATGATTCCATGCATCGGAGTAGTAGGGTAACATGGGGCAAACGGACCAGTGCGGGTCACGGGCCCAAAGCGGGTTTCCCGCTAAGTTTGGCAGATATTTGGCCGTGCGCTCAATCGCCGGTCGACAGTTGCACTGGGATGAAGTGTACGGCTCNAACCCAGCGTTGGCGCCATAATCGTGATCAAAGTCTAACCCAGCGTTGGCGCCATAATCGTGATCAAAGTCTAACCCAGCGTTGGCGCCATAATCGTGATCAAAGTCTAACCCAGCGTTGGCGCCATAATCGTGATCAAAGTCTAACCCAGCGTTGGCGCCATAATCGTGATCAAAGTCTAACCCAGCGTTGGCGCCATAATCGTGATCAAAGTCTAACCCAGCGTTGGCGCCATAATCGTGATCAAAGTCTAACCCAGCGTTGGCGCCATAATCGTGATCAAAGTCTAACCCAGCGTTGGCGCCATAATCGTAATCAAAGCCCAACCCAGCGTTGGCAAACGCAAGCATAAGCATGGAACCGGCAATAATAGCCTAATAGGTATATCTGGCCTAACTCTACCTGAAGCTGGAATTGGTTAACTTGGCAATCATCAAAGTTGCGTCTCTCCTTGCCAGCCAAAACCCTTTTGTGTAAGTAACTAATGAAATACTGCGCAATTAACCATACTGACATAAAGAATTCATTTCATGCCAGTTCTAATCTTGTCATCGAGTAGTCAATTAACAACGCTCAGCTACAAAGAAGTTAATTAACTTAAACAATGGGAGGCCAGCTCCTTCCTAGTGTAAGTTTCATGTATGTATTTCTCGACCTAATATCTAATAATGTATATTATTTCCAGCTTACGTCACCACGTCACTTACGTTACCATTGTAAGCTACGATAGCAAGTAAAAACTACAAAAAGAAAAGTGCCATTTCTTCTTGCCCACCAAACCACATCCGTGTCAATTTAGACAATATGACATTCATTCTTCTGAGTAGGGTAGTCTCACGGCAGCTCCACGGGTACCCAGATACGTTGCATGGAGTGCGGCAGCTTTGAAGGCATGCAGAACAAAACCCTTGGTTTGATAAAACAGGGTAAGATTGTACCGAGAAGAGTTTAATAGAACGAATAGATATCCACTTGTGCTTCGCGTTATCCTTCTTGTGCTGATAAACAAATTGATGTTAACAGTCATTCGTGCGTCGGCTACCGACGAGTTACCACTGCGCTCATACAGGCCTGTGTGTCGGTGTACCGCGGCATGATCTGATAGGAGGGAGTTCGTGGGATTCATGACAGAGTTCGTGGAATTCATGGCAGAGTTCGTGGAATTCATGGCAGACTTCATCTAATTCATGACAGAGTTCGTGGAATTCATGACAGAGTTCGTGTAATTCATGGCAGAGTTCGTGGAATTCATGGCAGAGTTCGTGGAATTCATGGCAGAGTTCGTGGAATTCATGGCAGAGCTCATTCACTTGCAGTTTGGCGTTGCTCTAAAGAGATAATCTCTGCCCTTCAAAAATTCCGTTATTCTGATTTCTTTTTCCTCACATTTCCAACCCACATTCGCATTAAATTTCCATTTTGATCCAAGATTAAATTCGAAGGAAACATAATTTTTTTTTATTATTTTTAAATTGTAAAAAGTTCAAATTGTTAAAGTGTTAACTATTCAATTTACACAAAATAACAGATTTTAATTTCATAATTTGCTCTTTTGCTTCCGTTTTTGCAATAATTTAATATTCCCATTCGAAGAATATAGGTGCCCATCGGCAGCCCTTGCTTTCTCCGATAAGATTTCAGCTCTTCTTTGTCGACATAAACTGTCGACATATAAATGAGAAAAAATTACAATAGATTGTAGTTTATTTAATATTTAGGTCAGCTGATGGCGGAAATGTGATAGTTTACTTAAATGCTGCTGCTGTACGTCTCCCAACTTTGATCAGAAGACGGGATTTTTTCGGTGAAATTCAACCCAGTTCCCCTTGAATGTCCAGTTCACTGATACACGCGCTATTTTTAGGCAATGCCATTTAATAAGCACTTGTCTGCATATATATTCTTCTTCTTCTGCTTCTAGGACCCAAGCCAGGACGTAGTCGATAGAGTTACTCCGGCTAAACTACTTGTTATTCTAGGAGTTAGTTGAGTCGTTACATCCCACCCCCCTTCCAAAAAAATCCTCAAAAAAGGGGGAAATTCGGTCAAAAATGACCTAAAATAAGGTTGCGGAAACGATCACAACTCGAAAAGTTGCAAGCTCAGTGCAATGCGCTTGATTTCAAACGAAAGGTAAAGGATTGGAGTGTGTTTGAGCTTTCGAACGATTTTTTGTCGGGTGAAAACTTCATCCCCAAATTGGGGGTCAAAGTTGATCCTGAAAAAATTGTTTTCGGCCATTTTTCGGTGATTTTTCAATGCTCACTGTCAAAACGTACATTTTTGCAATAGTAAAAGCAAGGAAAAGATGCGTCTCGCTGAGACAAACACACTGGTGAAAACGGATTTAGAAAAAGTTTGAAATTCACAAAGTTGTGAGCGAAACTTTGATCAACTTGTTACCAACTTTTTCACTTTTCTCTTCACAACTCTTCGGAAAAATTTTGTATATTTGTTCAGCAACCCTAATAATAAAGCACAAGTCGTTGCCTTTAATTTGGTTTAATTTGTACCATGTTTCATGATCCTAGCTTCTATAGAACTCGAGTTACGATTTTTCAAAGTAGACAATAACTAACAAATTTTTCGTCCAAATCGCCTTAGTCCGGGCGCTGCTCTGAACGTGTTCTACGAGTTTACTTTTAAGACTATTGTGCAAGCTGCGTAATTTTAGAAAGCTTTCTGAAATATTTTAGCAACAGAGGATACGATTGCGCTAATTACTGCCTATTTAACTCATTTTCAAAAAAATTATTCCTATTAGAAATTTAATGATCAAAAATAGACCGAAATTCGGTTCTGCTCACTTTTAAAATACTTTAATAGCAATTTATTTTTTTTAATTTAGACATTCCATTCTTATATGGGTATTTACTTCAACTTTTTAGCATTATTATTGCGAAAAAAACTTCTCATATGTAACGTTAAAAATCGTTTTAAAGTATTAAAATTGCTCCCTGCCATGTATCTATAGTCCTTGGGCCCGAACGTGAACGCGCCGTATCTCAAATGTTTTGATTTTTAAAGGTCTTATAACTCGGTAACGACCAAGATTGAAGAAAATTTACGCAAATAATAGTTAGAAGAAAACTGAAATACTCTCTTACTTTCTTGTAAATGTTTGTAAGATTAAAAAGTTCCGTGACAATTCCTCCTTAACCCGTATCTTAGTGAATTCTTGATTTATTTACATTGCGGAAGAAACAACCGTCGATTCAAGTAGCGGATGCACATGTTTCGGTGCATATTATCACAAAATTTTCCTATATATTAATTTATGGAAGTTATTAAAGCCGGGAAACGTACTTTCATAACTATTTTTGACTTCTGAAGCTTGAAAGATTCTACATTTCGACAGTCCACCTCAAACGACGCTTCGTTTTCTTCGCGACAGGGAATGGCCTCAAGGATAAACTATATTAGTTCAACCGTGTTGCTAAGTCAATATTTTTTAATAATATAATGTCGAATAATATTTATTCTCCCGATAAAACCACCAATCGTAGTCTTTGAGTTATTTTTCAAGCAAATATTTGTTCAGTTTCAATGTTAACTGAAAATTGCAATTAATAATTAATTCATTTAGTATGGGTTATTCTTAAATCTAATTAAATACATTTTCTTTAAACAATTTTCAATCATAAAATGTTCATTAATACTTTTCTGAATATAAATTGAAGTTTATACTTTATTATTAAATCTATATATTTGTACTAAATTGAAGTCCACCACTGCGTCCAATGCAGATTTTTCGTAGGAGATTATTCTTAACTGCGATTTTTTGCTTTTTCAAGGTCTTTTAACTCTGTAACGTACAGGATTGAAAGAAATTCACACAAATTACAATGAAAATAAAACAAAAATTCCCTTTTAATGGCACCGAGTGTTGATCTCAGGGCCCTGACGTTCCCTCGATATCTGCCGTCAAACAAGATTTCAAGTAGATTTTCGCTCAGGCCATATTAATTACCCCGTATGATGACCATCGGTGTGCTGGAGTAGGCAACGCTCGTAAATGCAACTAGTAAGTTGAGAAACTGGTACCCTAAGAAGTTTTGAAATTGTGTTTTTTTGCACCCTTGGCTTAGTTTTTTAACTTTTTTGCAGTGTTTACTTTGTTAGAGGAAAACCGACACCCAGGTTATTGAAGTTTGGAGTATTTAGGCCGGAGTTCGCATTTCCAAAACGTTCAGTGAGTGTTGGAAATGCGAACTCCAGCTACAATCATGCACGGTATCGTAATAGAAGGTAGGAAATTAACCGTGTCGTAAAATTTACGTCATTTGCTGAGGTTTGGTTCGAGCCTGGAACAAGTTCCTATGGCGACAATCACATAGGGTGGTTAGGTTAGGTTTGATCAGGGAAAGGCAAAGTTAGTTCAAGTTAGGACAGGTTAAGTTAGGTTAGGTTGTGTTGGGTTAGGTAAGGCTAGGTAAGGTATGGTTAGGCGAAGTAAGGTTAGGTGAGGTAAGATTAAGTTAGGTTAGGTTAGGATATGTCAGGCTGTGTTCAGTTCGGTTAGGTTAGGTTAGGGTTTTTTGGCTAGGTAAAATTAATGTAAGATTGTTTTAAACACTAATGATACACACAGGAAAAGGCCACAATTGGGAGATTGTTGTGTGTAGTAGGAAATGTGTGGCAAGAAGAAGAAGAGAGAAAAAGAAGTAAGTAAAAAAGTATAGCGGCTTATCTGGTTGAATTCTACAGAGAATGTATATTAGTTGCTTTATTCGGGCTCAGTCACTTTGGCATGAATGTATAACTTTGATCAGCAGGGGTATGCATGGAAGGATATTTGTTAATTATCACGGTAATATGATAAAGTCGAGCTAACACGTTCAGATTTTCTCTGTTCCATGAAACAGTTGATATGGGAAACAATATATCGGAGGTTTGCACTAAGATAGCCAGCGGCCACACGGTGCATGAGGTCGACTGCGCCACTAAAGAGAAGATCGACAAGCTCCTACCGGGGCCCTGGGCGGACGTGGTGCTGCTGAGGCCCCACAACTGGGTTGTACTTCGCAGATTTCTTAAAATTCACGAGAAGGTCTACAACTTCCAGGTTTGTGGGGTTTACTTGCGCCAACTATAAAGATTTTTATTAATGGTCTAATTTCATATTAACTTTCTATATATTGTGAAATAACAATTAGTTTCGTGCACAAATTTTGAACATGAAATTTTAATCCACCTCTGATGTGGAATCGCTCATCGTTGCTTTCGCGATGAAAATGACCCATCGCTTAACTGTTATTTTTGATAGTTTACTATGCGCAGAAAAGAAAAACTGCTATATTTAGAATAATTTCACTGAGAGAACTAACATATTTCAGTTTCGACCAGACGATGTAGTGGTGATGACATACCCCAAATGTGGTACCACGTGGATCCAGGAGATCGTCTGGAACATGAGGAACAACCCAGACCTTGACAACCCAGACGCCGACGACGCACTCTTCGTACGCAGCCCCTACCTTGAGTGAGATTAGTGGGGCTAATTTGTGACTAACATTCGGGCTGAATACTTCTTACTTAAAGCTGGAAATGCTAAGAAGCTATCTTGGGGGTCCACTAGCAATAAATATTCAGGTCGTGTCCTTAATACTAATAGCTGGAAATGCTAAAAAATTATCATTGGATTTTTGTGTTTTAGCGACAATAAATGCAACAGGAACGGTTTTAATTTTGTCATTGTTATATTCGGTTGATAATAGCTTTTAAACGTGCAATGACTTTGTAAAATTTAATATGATAGAACCAGTGGTGGGAACAGTCCGCTGATCCGCCAACCGCTAATTAGCGAAATTAACTGTTTCTTTAGCTGGTGTGCCACACTGATGGCTGACTAATGACTATGTCAACATATGTACGTTAACCAGTCATGACTTTTGTAACAAAAGACGTAATAGGTTACACAAGACGTGATTGGTTGACGATCATATGTTGACGTAGTCAGCAAGCAGTGTGGCACACCGGCTAAGGAAAACGTCATCTTCGCTAATTAGCGGTTAGCGGATTAGCGAACTGTGTCCATCACTTGATAGAACCTTTCCCTCTATTGGATCAAAGAAGAAACCTAATTCGTGTCGTAAATGTGTTTAGTAGAAACTGTTACTGAAAATGACATAGAATTTGTAAAGAATCGCATACTAATTAAATACATGGAGTTTAATGCCATCATGGTCTAGTTAGTTATGATTGCAATATCATTCTCCATTCTTTTCACATTTCTCTAGTGGAAGCGGTAAATTTTTTTCATGCGTGAATCCGATATTTGTGTTGTTAGCTTAAAGAAATAAGAGGAACATTGTCCAAATAGCGATGCACTTTTTACCTTTGTGTAGGCGATCTTGACCCAATTTGGCCCAGCAAAAATGCGTAGCAGTGCAACGTCCGCTCGCTGTGGGTATGGAAATGAGTCGTTATTTGGGCTATTTGATTTACTAATTTTTCGTTCAATTTCGTCATGGTTCTTTGGCTTGTTTATTTGCGGGGTGCGCAGGATCGACATGTTTTCCGTGCCTGAAATGGCATTCGACATTGCTTCCATTGTCGCCTTCACGAAGGGCATCCAAAAATACGTCTGGAATCTCTTCCACCTACTGGGAAGTTCACCTATGTTCAAGGTACGGTAAAATAATTACGGATTATTCTAAGTTTTGTACAATATTACTTCTCTAACGAAATGCAGAAACTGCATTTACAGCGCTCTGAGAGGTCCTTTCGTAAATCTTACAAGGAAGGCAAAAATATTTTCGTAGAAACATACAAATTTGAAATGTTTTTTCTTTGAGTTTCAGAAAAGTTGCCTTAGTTACCCGTTTGTTACATGTAGAACACTTAATTAAAATCAAAGTATCCTTGCGTGCATATTTTATTAAAAATAAAGAGGATTTACACTTTGCACTTTTGAATGACAGAAGAATTTAAACTATTTTTCAGGTGGCTGAAGCTCACAGGAAGCCTCGCACTATCAAGACTCATCTGCCCTTTTCCATGCTGCCCAAGAATCTATTGGACACATGCAAGGTTAAATCAGAAAATGTCGTGGAACATATAGTCTAAATAGTGATACGCTTTTTGCACGTAGTACTGAGATGCCATTTTTGCCGAGTCAAAATGGGTAATGATGACCCATTTGGCCAATTCTCATTCATTTCTCATTTGATTCCTTTGCCAACCTCACAGGAGATTCTGAAATTCAGTTCATAATTTTAATACATTTATTTAATCTGAGCTAAAATTAAAGTGGATTCTATAGAAAACGTGAAATTACAATTCGAAATGAATGGTCAGAAACAAGCGTTCATCAAGTTGGTAATAATTTAGTGCCTAACTGTTGAATTTAGATAATTGAAATTAGTTAGTAGCATATTTCACTATGCACTTACTTATAAATATTCTTTGTTACAAAGAACATGCCTTAGACTCAAATTTGGCTACTAACTGGGTCCTTCCGTACGACGAAGTCGCGAATCTTAGAAAAAACGATCTTGCAACAAGCCAACAACCAGACATTTAAAAGACCAGGATCGTTACCTCATTCTATCGCTGCTATTATATATGAATGCAGATTTTGAGATATGCGTGTTGCACACTGTATAGTGTTCACAACACTGTATTGAAAGATTGCCTACATGAATCGTCTCTAGATTGTGATGCAAGCAGCCACTCATCAACTTATTAGGACTGATTTGATCTATTTAGATGGTAGACATTGAATTATTAAGCCTGATATACTCCTGCCATTGACCCCACAGGTTGTTTACATGTCGCGTAATCCCAAGGACAACGTACTGTCCGCTCAGCACCACTACAAGCTACACAAAATGAACAACTTCGTTGGCACTCAGGATGAATTTGTTGACCTTTACGTGGAGGACTTGCGTGAGATTTATTTATATTTTGGTGCTGTTGTAGGGTTATAAATATAATAAAATACTCCAATCGTAGTATTTTTCAATGTCTTTCAGTGACAGTTGCCGAATTTTTTAAAATCCTGATTTCACTGTTTTAGAAAATTCGTCGCGATTTCAGTGTTATTTAGAGAGTGTTGCGAAGGAAATATAATACCTCAATTGCGGTATTTTTACTTTTTTTCAGTGTTATACAGCCCGTACGGGCAGCACCTGAGGGAGGCGTGGTCTCGACGCCACCACCCCAACTTCTTCATGACGACGTTCGAGGAGCTCAAGGCAGACACCCGCCAGCAGCTCACGAAGCTCGACGCTTTCTTGGGCACCGGCCTTACGGACAAGCAGTTCGACAACGTCAGTGTTGCAATGCAGCACTCACTTCAATAACATACTCATTATAATTCATTCACTATCACTCAATTTACTCACTTACCCGCTATCACTCACTCGCCCACTCATTCTCTCACTCACTATCACTCATTCAAATGGTTTTGATGTTTGCTACTGATGAGTTAACAGGACAACAAATATATAATAAGATATAATATTTGTTCCAGGCAGGACTGATAGGCTAAGGATCACTTATATTATCTTATAACATAAAAAACTTATATGGAATTTTTTCGTAAGTTTGAAACTTATATGGAAGTTTTTCGTAACAAGTTTGTATATGGTACGTACTTTTTCAGATTTTACAGATAACCAGCTTCCGGACCATGCAAGAGATGCACCAGCTGCAGAAACTTAACGAAACTGCCTACAATATGGACGTGGGAAACAAGGAAGGACTTTTCATCAGGCAGGGTGAGGGCTGAGTCCGCCGAAATCCTGGACAAGTTTTGTGACCAAAATATAATTTCTGATTTTTTTGGTTGCATTTCTCACCGTTTGGTAACTAATAATGGATAAGAATTTACTTGAAAATTGAACATTTTTAATGAATTTTCTATGATTTTATCGTTCATTTCAAAATTATGTATTTAAAACGTATCAGGAAACTTTAAATTTATTTTACTGTTCTAAAATACATTAACCCGTCTGCAATTGTATTCATCCGTAAACCGAGCACAAATAGGTCACATTTAAATATATACAATAGTTTCTAATTGAGCTTATAATTACTTTTAATGTTCACTTAATCAGACTAAAGTCTTTAGTTGATATTCATATGTTTTCTAGGCAAGGCTGGCACCTGGAGGGACAAGATAACTCCAGAACAGAACGCCAAACTCGACCTTTGGATCAGGAAAAATTTCACCGATCATGGAATCGACTTCAAATACGACTGATTGCCTGCCAAGCCTATAATATTTCGAGAAATGTTGTAATGAAATGATCTATCTAATGAACATTTTTTATTCGATCTGAATCGAACATATCTTTAAAGGTAATAACCTTGAACGTAAATTTGTTTCACTAACATAGCCGTCTGAATTTATATCAACAGGCTTTAGCATCATGCGGGTGATTGTGCTCTTTATTTTTGTATGACATTCTACTTTTTGTACTTTAATTTTTTAGAAATATTTGGAATTTTTGCGGCAGTTTGAGGAAGATTCAAAATCAAAACTATGCAGCATTTTAGTGAGCAATTAGTTTGGTTATTTCTTTGTAATTCTGAATGGGATAAAGATACTTTAATCAATATATTTTAATTTATAATCATATTTTTTTTTGTTTGATAGCCTTGACATTAATATAGTCTTCAAAGGCTTGAAATGCCCAAGACTGCCCAAGACTAAAATGTAGTTATTACGGTAAAATATTAAGGCTAATATTTCAAAACGGCTCAAGTTAAATCAGCTCAAAATCATAGTTTACTATGATTGCTTCACGGTGATATTTTTGTCCGTCAATGTCTGCTCCCGGTGAAGACATACTCCCATGAGCAACCAATGTCTCCACTGCTTCAGAGTACAGACGCTCTGTAAAAATTGTGGTGCAGTGGTTTATGGCTTGGTGATACGTGGTAGGGTCTGATAACTTTAAGTGAAATGGTTGCAGTCTGTACTACAAGGATGCTGAGAATGATTGAAGATCTTCTCAGAGGCTGAGAAGATCTTCAAGCCTCTGGCATTGATTGACAGAGGACTCGAAGCCTCTGGCATTGATTAGGTTGAACATAAAGCCTCTACTGGTACGTGGTACCGCGGCTTTAACCTAAGCAATACTGCTAGTGCTACTACGTGCAGCACTATCAGTACTGCCTATTAACTAGATATTTACTTTAAATATACGCAAAATGTCTGGTGCGTGTTATGGGTGGTGCCTGGATGGGAATCATGAGACGATTATGATGAATATAGACATGCAAAATTATTGCAGATGCAGTCAGGTTATGAGACAAGCTTTGACAAATGTGATGTTTTCTTTGTAATAGACATATTTTTTATCCATTTAAAAGCCTGCCAAGAAAACATAGAATGTTTTTTTTTTGCTTGTTCCAAATAAAAAATATCTATAAAGTGAAATAACACTTCATGTGTTATTTATTTATTATTTCACTTTATTCATGTTTGCATCTTAGGTTTAATAAATTTTTTTTATAGTCTACCTTTTCAGGGCTGGAAAAGTCTTACTTTTCCAGGTCTTAGTTTTTTTCCAGTTAAAATTTATTGTCTAATTAACTCGTTAATGTTTATACGCTTATCGTTTGTCTCGTGTAAGGAGGCAAAGTCTACGCTCGTTAGCTCGATCTTAATTGTTACTACCTTATCTCTAGCTGAGTGAAGACCTCCTGCTCAAACAGTATTACGACTTTTGTTAACTCTTGATTTTCTACACCTTAATTTGAGTTTGTGCGAGTGTGCTTTCATTTTATTTTGTTCCATTTAATGCATGTTCGAACTTTTTTGTTCGCTCGTCTAAAATCTTGCTTAACCGGCTTCACGACAGTGCTTGAAACCCGTAGGGTTATATACTCCTTGGAGCTTCGGTGTTTAACCGATTTTGTCACATGCCTTAGTGCTGTGAATTAACTTGCATTCTTGCATGCGCTTAACTCTCTTTAAACTACCGAACACTCCTATTACTGTTTTCACTATTTTCTTTCCAATAGTTCACTACATGAGAACTCTTGTCTAGGGTTCCTCAACGGAAACAAATAAGTCAGTTATTTTGATTTATCTTGAAAGTGTTATTAATCTGATTTTATTTGATCATATTGAAATCCATTGCGTTAAAAACCTTGAATCCATTAATTTTAGTCTTAAGTTGGTTTTCTGTCTCATTCAAATAAGAATAGTAGAGAGAGGGACATATTCACCTTAAACAGTGACTCATTCAACTGAAATCAAATATTGTGTACTAAGACTCCTAACGTTTGAACTTGTACTTATGTGCAAATGTATTCTACTACAGTGCACGAGTTCCTCATCGCGCTTCGTGCTTCTCGTTACCTCCTGGCTTCGTTTTGCGAACCAATTCTTTTTTCGGAACCATTTCAATAAAAGTTTCAACGCTTTCCTTGTTATTTAATTTCCAATTGTACCAAATTGAATATTAGGTTTAATAAATTCTTTTTATAGTCTACCTGCTCAGGGCTGGAAAAGTCTTACTTTTTTCTGAACTATCGCCGCTCTAATATAATATAATTTCAGTAGGTATGAATTCTTGCAGCTTTAATGTCATGTGTTTTTGTTTGATTGAAAAAATTGCTGTTTTCACTTCGCAAACATGTCGTATCATAAAATTTTCAACTTCCACAATCCGCAGTACTTCAACGCTCCCGCCAAAATATCCTGCCGAACGTATTAACAAGTCAACCGTCAACCCAAAGCAAGGAAAACATTTCCTTGAAGATCGCAAAGTTGCGGTCACGTCAGAGTGGTCTGACTGCATTATCACGAGTTCAGTTGCCACTTGAATGACTGTGAAAACAAATGTTTGGTTTAGAGTACAGACAGCAACCATTAGACTTAGAGTTATCAGACCCTAGCGCCAACTTGCAGCCAAGTCACCAACCACCGCACCACAATTTTTACAAAGCGTCTGTTCACTCTGTCTGAGACGCTAAGCGGTGGAGACATTGGTTGCTTATAGGAGCACATCGTCACCGGGAGCAGGTATTAAGCCTGATGTATCTATTGAGATGGTAGACATTAATTTATAACGCCTGATATACTCTTCCCATTGACCCCACAGGTTGTTTACGTGTCACGTAATCCCAAGGACAACGTACTGTCCGCTCAGCACCACTACAAGCTACACAAAATGAACAACTTCGTCGGCACTCAGGATGAATTTGTTGACCTCTTCGTGGAGGACTTGCGTGAGATTCATTTATATTTTGGTGTCGCTGCAGGGTTATAAATATAATAAGACACGACAAGAATAAGAAATATATGTTTAGGAAAAATCCTCGCGATTTCAGTGTAATTTAGAGAGTGTTTTACAGTGTTGTGAAGGAAATAGTATACTGCAATTGCGGTGTTATTACCGTTTTTTTTAGTGTTGTTCAGCCCGTACGGCCAGCACCTGAAGGAGGCGTGGTCCCGACGCCACCACCCCAACTTCTTCATGACGACGTTCGAGGAGCTCAAGGCAGACACCCGCCAGCAGCTCATTTTTTACTCAGTCGTACTGTAGAAGTAAGTTTTGAGGTCGACTACTTTTGCCTCTATCTACCGCTTCCTCTGTACGGCCCTAGGGCCCAAGTGTGTTTAATTGCGTCTCTTTTGATTTGAAACATATCAGGTAATTTTAAAATATTCTCCTCTAAAAGTAATCTGTAATCTCACGATTCCATGCATCGGAATAGTATTTCAAGCCCAACCGCAGCCGATGGCACTATAATCATGATCAAAGCCCAACCCAGCGTTGGCGCTATAATCGTTATCAAAGCCCAACCCAGCGCTGGCACTATAATCGTGATCAAAGCCCAACCCAGCGTTGGCACTATAATCGTAATCAAAGCCCAACCCAGCGTTGGCACTATAATCGCAATCAAAGCCCAACCCAACGTTGGCACTATAATCGTAATCAAAGCCCAACCCAGCGTTGGCAAATGCAAGCGTACACATGGAACCGTCAATAATAGGTACGGTATATCTGGCCTAACTCTCCCTGAAGCTGAAATTGGTTAACTTAGCTATCATCAAAGTCGCTTCTCTAGATATCCACTTGTGTTTCGCGTTATCCTTCATGTGCTGATAAACAAATTGACGTTAACAGTCATTCGTGCGTCGGCTACCGACGAGTTACCAATGCGCTCATACAGGCCTGTGTGTCGGTGTATCGCGGCATGATCGGATAGGAGGGAGTTCGAGGAATTCATGCAGAGTTCGTGGAATTCATGGCAGAGTTCGTGGAATTCATGGCAAAGTTCATGGAATTCATGGCAGAGAGAATGGAATTCATGTCAGAGTTCGTGGAGTTCGTGGCAGAGTTCGTGGCAGAGTTCGTGGAGTTCATGTCAGAGTTCGTGGAATTCATGGCAGAGTTCGTGGAAATCATAGAAGAGTTTGTGGAGTTCATGGTAGAGTTTGTGGAGTTTATGGCAGAGTTCGTGGAATTCATGCAGAGTTTGTGGAGTTCATGGCAGAGTTCGTGGAGTTCATGGCAGAGTTCGTGGAGTTCATGACAGAGTTCGTGGAGTTCATGGCAGAGTCCGTGGAATTCATGCAGAGTTCGTGTAGTTCATGGCAGAGTTTGTGGAGTTCATGGCAGAGTTCGTGGAATTCATGGCAGAGTTCGTTGAATTCATGGCAGAGTTCGTGGAATTCATGGCAGAGTTCGTAGAATTCATGGCAGAGATCATAGAATTCACGTCAGAGTTCGTGGAATTCATGGCAGAGTTCGTGGAATTATTGACAGAGTTCGTAGAATTAATGGCAGAGTTCGTAGAATTCATGGCAGAGTTCGTGGAATTCATGGCAGAGTTCGTGGAATTCATGGCAAAGTTCATGAAATTCATGGCAAAGTTCATGAAATTCATGGCAGAGTTCATTAACTTGCAGTCTGGCGTTGCTCTAAAGAGATAATCTCTAAAAAATTAAAAATAAAAATTCCGTTATTCCGAATTCTTTTTCGCCACATTTCCAAGCCACATTTTTTATTAAATTTCCATTTCGATCCAAGATAAAATTCGAGGGAAACATACTTTTTTGTATTATTTTTAAATTGTAAAAGTTAACATTTTTAAAGTGTAAACTATCCAATTTACACAAAATAAAAGACTTTAATTTCATAATTTGCTCTTTTGCGTCTGTTTTTGCAATGATTTTATATTCCTATTCGAATAATATAGGTGCCCAATCGACAGCCTTTCCGTGCCCCGACAAGATTTCAGCTCTTCTCTGTCGACATAAATTGTCGACATATAAATCAGAAGAAATGGATGGGTTATACATAGTTTATTTCTTATTTAGGTCAGCTGATTGCGGCCTTGTGAAGGTGGTTGACTTGTATGCTGCTGCCGCACGTCTCTTAACTTTGATCAGAAGACGGTATTTTTTGGTGAAATAGAATCCAGTTCACCTTCCAATCCAGTTCACTGGTGCACGCGATGATTTAGGAAATTCCGCCGCTCACTCAGCACTCGTCTGCGTATATATTCTTCCTCTGCTGCTTCTAGGACCAGTAAGTTGAGCCAGGACGTATTCGTTAGACGAGTTACTCCGGCTAAAATACTAGTTAATCCAGGAGTTAGTTGAGGGGTCGCCTGCCGAAGACCACCACTGCCCTGTATGTAATGGACCATCATGATTCTTGCCTTCCGGAACGTAGCCTTCAACACTTCAAGCCGTCCGTATCTTCGGCTCCCTCTGAACAAGTCGTGACATGAGCAGAACCAAACTGTAAGTCTGTAACCCTGTAATTGGTGCTGATCAGATGCCGTTCTATCAATACTCGCTTGTACTCGTAGTGACACTGCTTTGCTGGTTGTACTTTAGAGGCTTTTACGCGCATAAAGTATTTATCCTTACTTATCCTTCTATTAACTAGACGCCATTAGTTAGAACTATACTCATTGGGTAATGAAGAAAAACAACTATAACTCCTGTGCAACTAGAGAATTTGAACCCCACAACAGCAGCCTTGAAAGAAATCTAAAAAAATTATGTATCAACCAATAAGAAAGATTACTTTCAAATGCAATTAACTTCAGTCGATCGAAAAGAAAGAACAGGATATTTGTATGTAGATCAATGCATTTTCGCGTATCTTAAATGCAATTACCTAATTGAGTATTAAGTATTAATCGTACTAGTAATAGTCAGTATTTGGAGGGGAGTGCTGCTGAAAAAAAAACATGATTAGACTAAGAAAAAAATTATTGTTGCTATCGTTTCATATATTTTAATGTTGGAAAATCGGAGTGATTACTCTTCCAATTTTACGTTATGTTCAGGTTCCAGATATTCATAACTTATCGTTTTGTCAGGTTGACGCCGAATGGCTTAATAGGCACGTATAAAAAAGTTCTCGCATGATTAGGTTAAGGCAAAAATATCGTACAGAGCGAGGGTTGTAATGAAACACTGATACATTTCATATTAAATTGGTAAATTCAAGTTCACATCCTACGTTAACAAAAAATCTCAAGTACATAAAAAAAAGAAAGTCCGAACAAAATCAAAATTTAAAGCCTATCAGTTAACATCACTAAATTTTCTCTATTTACCAGAAACAGATCCGTTGCAGTTCCGTTGAGTAGACGGCTGTTGTAAACGACCGTATAATACACGCACACTTTGCGGCTGAAGGTTCAGCGGCCGTACCGCTGCTGTATTCTCGCGTTTGAAGCCGTATTCCAAGCGGCCGTACCGCAGCTTTAGCCGCGCGTCCTCGCGATCGCTGTTTTTCATAACCGTCGTGTTTCGCTGATATAGATGCCTCACGGACAGTCTGGCCGTAGCTTTATTGTAAATTTACTGCAGTTGATGGTTGTGACCGTATCGTTTCTTCTGATGGGAACTGCGACCGTACTGATGAATCTTCGGGTGACGGGCGTTGTATGTAATCCTGGTACAATTCGCGGCTCTCTCGCATTGCCTCACGGCTGAGTCGCAGCCATAGTGTTGATGTTGATTTTCTTAACGTGCTCACAGGACTCGTAGCTGCCTCGATAAATCTAGGTTTCTCGCGACAATCAATGTTCGTAAACGGCGAAACCACCGGCCTCACGGCCGCGACCGTTACTAAGTCCGCTGACTGAAGACTGAGCTCGTGACCGTGACTTTAGAAGAACAGCCTTTGGCGCCAATTTTAGGGTCCTTATATAGGCAGCTGTCGCGCACCGTTTAAGCCAATCCCTCGAAGTGACGCCGCGACAGTTATGAAATCCGCAAGGGTCAGCCGTGTGATGCCCTCGCCATTCCAAACTATAAAGAACCCTCGGTCTCACGGTCTCGAGAACAATAGCACCTTATACAAGCTTTACACAGTTCAAACCAAATTCCTGTAACCTTCTCAACACTTCACTCTAAGTCTCTAACTTCCAATAACTGTCTTAACTCAAGTTTTTAATTCACCCTCAGCAACGTTCTATACAGTATAATTTAAATCAGAATTACCGACGCTTAATCAAACGGTAAGCTTAATTGAATTCTACACAGAATGTATTTGTTCTTAGCGAGCCGTTCATGTCGTACGCTCTTTCGGGCAGTTAACTCGTATGGAGTAAAGAAGATGGACGAAGGTCTCCACTTTACTCGTAAACGTGTAAGCTAAAAAATTACCTATGAGACACTAATACAGCACAACTATGGAAATTACCTATGAAACACTAATACAAAACATTTATACACACGAACCAGAAACAGCGTTAACACGCTTTTACAATAAACACAATTATGGAGAAAACAATAAGTTGAAATATTTTTAGTTACTATAGGTTACTTAGACTTACATAGTTCGTATAGGAGTACTGCGCAGTAAGTACCAGGTCACAAGGATGAAAAACGTACGGCCTAACAGGTTCAACATAAGATTGCGTTGGCTACTTATTCTTTGTATGAACAGAGACAGAGAGACGGGCGTATGAACGACGCCACAGTATTATTAGTTGCTTTATTAGGGCTCAGTCACTTTGGCATGAATGTATAACTTTGATCAGCAGGGGTATGCATGGAAGAATATTTGTTAATTATCATGGTAATATGATAAAGTCCATCTAATACGTTCAGATTTTCTTTGTTCCATGAAACAGTTGACATGGGAAACAATATATCAGAGGTTTGCACTAAGATAGCCAGCGGCCACACGGTGCATGAGGTCGACTGCGCCACTAAAGAGAAGATCGACAAGCTTTTGCCGGGGCCGTGCGTGGACGTGGTGCTGCTGAGGCCCCACAACTGGGTTGTACTTCGCAGATTTCTTAAAATTCACGAGAAGGTCTACAACTTCCAGGTTTGTGGGGTTACTTGCGCCAACCATAAAGATTTTAAGTAATGGTGTAATTTCATATTAATTCTCGATGTATTGCGGAATAGGAATAAGTTTCTTGCACAAATTTTGAACATGAAATTTTAATCTTACTCTGATGTGTAATCTCTCATCGTTGCTTTCGCGATGCAAATGACCCATCGTTTAACTGTAATTTTTAGTAGATTACTGTGCGCAGAAAACAAATACTGTTCTATTTAGAATAACATCACTGAAAGAACTGACGTATTGCAGTTTCGACCAGACGATGTAGTGGTGATGACATACCCTAAATGTGGTACCACATGGAGCCAGGAGATCGTCTGGAACATGAGGAACAACCCAGACCTTGATAACCCAGACGCAGACGACGCACTCTTCATACGCAGCCCCCAACTTGAGTGAGATTCATAGGGCAAATTTGTTACTAGCATTTGGGCTGAATACTTCTTACTTGTAGCTGGAAATGCTAAGAAACTACCTAGGGGATCTACTAACAATAAATCGCATTCAGGTCATGTAATTCCTACTTATAACTGGAAATGCTAAAAAACTATTTTTGGGTTCTACTAACAATAAATCACATTCATGTCGTGTACTTTCTACTTATAGCTGTAAATGCTAACAAATTATCATGGGATTTTTGTATTTTACTTGTGTTATTCTTTATTACCTAATGAGTAGGTTAGTTTTTACTAATAGCACCTAGCTAATCAAAGGATAACTAGGGATAGACACTTTATGCGCGTAAAAGCCTCTAAAATACAACACAACGAAGCAGTGTCGCTACGAGTACAAGCGAGTATTGATAGAGCGGCACCTGATCAGCAAGAATTACAGGGTTACACACTTCCAGTTCATTTATGCTCATGGTAAACAAACCGTTCTCTGATGAAAGTTGAATGAGACGCAGTGCAGCAGCTAATAATAATAACAGCGGTTTCAGCGTTTAGTAGGCTGTAGGCCGGTCACCGATTCTTAACATCGCAGAACATTCACCGCATTTTGCGGGCTCGAACTCGCAACTCACTGCTACAATTCTGCTGTGCTTAACCGCCCAGCCTCCGTGCCGATTCTGACCATACAGAAACTGGCGCACAGAGCTGGGATTGAACCCGCGTCTCTCGTCTCCAATCTTGGTACTCTGAATAGAATAGAAGTGTCGGCATTGAAGAAATAGGCCCATGGCCTGTTGCAGATTCTTGAACTTTTCGTGACTTGATTCACAAGGGATCCGGCCTTTGGAACCCGATCTTTCCATAACTGACGATGGATTGATATAGCTGCTAGACTTATTACCTAGCTGGTCCTTTATTTACTGGGCATTTAAGAGTGAACATATGCTCCTGCATAGCTTCGTCTAGTCTGTTTTTGAAGATATTTATACTTGGAGCGTCAACGATGCTATCAGGAAGGCTGTTCCATATGTCGGTGACTCGAAGCGAGAAGAAATGTTGTCGCATGGATGTGTTCCAACGCTGTTTTCTTAGTTTATAGCCGTGGCCCCTGGTGTTGGTTCTTGTTACAAATTCCAATAATACTTCTGGGACCTTGTATAAGCCGTTAGTATACTTGAATGCTTCAATGAGGTCCCCACGCAGACGTCGATAACTGAGGCTTGGAAGCTTCATAATCTATAATCTTTCCTCATAGGACTTGCCTTTCAAGCCCGGAACTATCCTTGTTGCGCGCCTTTGAACACTCTCTAATAAATTTTTGTCCTTTTCAAATTTCGTAGACCACACGACGTTTCCAAACTCTAAGTGCTTAGAAAATTTCAACTCATTGTCGATATTAACTCCTAAATCCTTATCCGTTGTCAACTTCGGCATCATCACTCTGTCGTTGCAACCGTGTCTTCTCATACTGTAATCTTGCTGTTCATTATTCTTGCCAAGGTGGATAACTTTACATTTGTCAGCGTTAAAACGCAGCTGCCACTGTATCAGCCCAGTCAACCAGCCTTTCAAGATCACTTTGCAACTGTACTTTTAGCAACTTTAACCACTGGGCCACCCTTCCACAACCACAAGTCAACAATAGCATGACCGCAATCATCTGACCTAAATAATAAATAAACTACAATCTATTGTCATTTAGTCTCATTTATATGTCGACTAAGAGCTTAAATCTTGTCGGAGCACGTACGTAAAGGCTGCCGATGGGGCACCTATATTCATCGAGTGGGAATATTAAATAATTGTAAAAACTGCAGCAAAGAGCAAATTAGGAATTTAAAATCTTTTATTTTTTGTAAATTTGATCGTTTACACTTTAAATAGTTTAACTTTTACACTTTAAAAAGTGTGAAAAAGATAGTAAATTTCGTTTCCTTCGAATTTACTCCTGGGAGTGAAATGGAAATTCGACGCGAAATGTGGGTTGGAACGGAAATTTTTTTAATATAGCTACGCACTTTACTTTTGAAATTATTAACGGGAAAAGGGATTCAGAATAACGGAATATTTGAAGTGCAAAGATCATCTCTTTAAAGCAACGCCAAACTGCAAGTGAACGAACTTTACCCTGAAGGCCACGAACTCTGTCTTGAATCCCACGAACTCTGCCATGAATTCCATGAACTCTGCCATGAATTCCATGAATTCCACGAACTCTGCCATGAATTCCATGAACTCTGCCATGAATTCCACGAACTCTGTCTTGAATCCCACGAACTCTGCCATGAACTCCATGAATTCCACGAACTCTGCCATGAACTCCATGAATTCCACGAACTCTGCCACGAACTCTGCCATGAACTCCATGAATTCCACGAACTCTGCCATGAATTCCATGAACTCTGCCATGAATTCCATGAACTCTGCCTTGAATTCCATAAACTGTGCCACGAATTTTACGAGCTCCATCTTATCAGAGCATGCCGCGATACACTAGCTGTCGTTTTGCTTTTGCTTGTGCATTTTGCTCTATCAGCACTAAAATGATAATGCGAAGCGCAACTGGATACCTATTCGTACTATCAAACTCTTCTTGGTACAAGCCCATCATGTTTTATCAAATCAAGTGTTTTCCAGACGCAAGCACGTCAAGAAGAGAAGATAATGTTGAAGCACAAGAAAAGTATAATCAGCCCTTGCCTCTTTTCTTTGATAACCAAGTTGATTAGATGTCATAGGCTCGGAAAATGCACAGATCTCGTTGTGAAGAAGCTCGATGCAAGCAAAGATTTTAAGAGATTGAAGCAAAAATATTGATGTTTCCATCAGCAACAGGTTTCTCCATGAATTCCATGAACTCTGCCTTGAATTCCATAAACTGTGCCACGAATTTAACGATCTCCATCTTTTCAGAGCATGCCGCGATACACTAGCTGTCGTTTTGCTTTTGCTTGTGCATTTTGCTCTATCAGCACTAAAATGATAACGCGAAGCACAACTGGATACCTATTCGTACTATCAAACTCTTCTTGGTACAATCCCATCATGTTTTATCAAATCAAGTGTTTTCCAGACGCAAGCACGTCAAGAAGAGAAGGTAGTGTTGAAGCACAATAAAAGTATAATCAGCCCTTGCCTCTTTTCTTTGATAACCAAGTTGATTGGATGTCATAGGCTCGGCAAATGCACAGATCTCGTTGTTAAGAAGCTCGATGCAAGCAAATATTTTAAGAGATTGAAGCAAAAATATTGATGTTTCCATCAGCAACAGGTTTCTATTATATGTTGCTGCGCAAAAATCGTATCAGCTTTATATAGAAGTTGTATAATATCGTGACAGACAAGCCTGAGATTTCTAGTTGACTCCATATTGCAGGTTATATTGTTATACTATATTTTCAACTTATTGTTATATATTTTAAACTTATTGAAGGGTATATGTATCTATATAACCCACTCAAAGTGTTGTATTTGTTACGTTCAGATAATTACAGTTACCCACAACGGAGAATCACGACTTTTAGACCCCCGGTCTCAGAGTAAAGCTCGCTCGATTTGGAACAACGCGCTTCAGATCCGCAAATCCCGTTGGCCCTTTGAAGACTCGTGTCTAAAGGTCTTAATAATTGGAGGCGTAAAATGAATAAATTTCCTTATTATATCGGGAAATAAAAAGGAATCGGGGGAATGAAAAAATTCACGAATGTAAAATTTTTAATCTTTAAAAATAACCATTCAGATTTACTGTACACAAATTTGATAACATAAGTTTTGGAAACATAACTTGATTCAAGCATTGCTGTTTTGCAGCGGCTTAAACAACCTAACAATTTCAGCCAAAATTTTTGTCAAAAATATTTTAGCATTTGATTTTACATAAAAGGTCAAGTGCTCCATTAACAAACTGAAAATTCGACAAAAATTTTCAACGGGGCAATAATAGACGTCGTCTCACTGAAGTCCGACATTTCATCACAAGTTTTAAGAGATGAACGGAACTATTTTGGTACGGAGGCGAGGCTAGGCAAGCCTATAGGTGCCTGTACACAGGGATAGTACTAGCCGCTAGTTCATCCGCCGCATGAACTGTCCACGCTACTAGCCTCGTGTATAGAGGGGTTCAGCCGCTTCAGAGGCATGCGCCGGCAAGTGCCGGAGACGCGGTCGATAGGGACAACGATGTGTTGATTTCTGAGCTGGAGAAGTGGCTAGTAGCGCTGATGCAGCCATGGTGAGAGCTTCTGTGCCGCTTTTGTGAAGTATCTTGGGTCAAGTGATGACTTGTTTGAACGATAATGTTTCTAAGAGGAATCCAACAAAGTGGATTCCAGACGATATTCAGTTATTCTTTGAAATACTCCAAAAATATGAATTAAAGTACAATGTTTGCCATGATGGTTACTCCAACAAAATGAAAAGAGTATTTTGAAACGGAAAGAAGGCCTTATTAGTCAGGGTTTAGTTGTTCCTGACGCTGTATTTTTAAGGGCTCGAATAAAGAGTATAAAAACGACGTACAGACTCGAGTCGTTGAAAGTGATCCAACTATCCATCTTCGCAGACCTCACTCGACGGCTTCTAACGACTCACTGGCGGGCGCGAACGAGAAGATAGCGTCACCTTATACTCTCCACGTGTACAGGCTTACTTGCCGGATAGTCACCTAGCGACCGTCACTAGTCAGATTTACTAGCCGTCTGCACTATCCCCGTGTACAAGCACCTTATGCCAGGCGATGAGGGCTTGCTCTTCATATACGAAAGTTCAAACCTAAGGATATATTTATCCTTAAAATACCTTGATTTTTAAGCCAAATATCTTAGTTATCAAATCAATTTTAACTAATTTAAAAACATGAACATAATTTATTATTATTATAAAAGAAAACACAGATAAAATACACAGAGGACGTCGTACTGACTACAGGTTCGGTAGATTCACTTCCTGCATTGTTACATTCTTTGCGAATCATGTTTCACTTCAACATTTAATTATTGTAATCACAAAGTTAAAAAATATAACTCAGTTCTCACTGCAGTGAGTGACAGAGAGAGCATTTTCTCGTCGACGAAAACTTGAGGTCACGGACAGACGGACGGACAGACAGACGGACGGACGGACATGACGAGCACAATAGTGCATTTTTTCCATAAATGAGAAAATGCGCTAAAAAACACCAGCATATTGAACATCTTCAACCGGTTAGTTCACAATTTGAAGAGACAGTCACGTGATTCTATTCGGAAATAAATGCAAGAATCGTGTAATTTGTACACATGGAAAGGTACAAAGAATTAGTTAGCAGTTTCGTGTATCCGCCTGACTGATGCAGTGTGCAATAGGCATGAGGTATCTTATGATAGAATTTAAGTAGAATCAGTTCTTCTTTTACCGAGCATGACTTTTAGCAGATCGCATACGTTGATCGTTGGTGACTTTAACCATCCAGAAATAACTGGGCAGATGAATCTTCTCCAAGAGATGGGAATCACCCATCATCCCTATTCTTGGAGTCTGTGCGATACTCATTTTTAATCCAGAACATCACCAAGCCAACCCATTTAAGGGGTAAACAGACCCCAAATATTCTAGATCTAGTGTTTACTAGTAAAGAATCAATTTTAGATGAGCTTCGTCACGAGGCTCTGATGGGCAAAAGCGGCCACCAATCATTGTTTTTCAGTTTCAGTGCTGTGCAGATAAGACGCTTCGGAAGCGTTAACGTTTGAACTTTGCGAAAGACGACTATGATAAACTCCGTGAAGCGGTGAATGCGGTGATGTATTAAACGGTAAGTGTATTAAGGACATGAATGTGGCTGATTCATGGACATTTCTCATAGAAACTGTTATGTATGCAGTTTATGCCTGTGTACCTAAGATTACGCTTGGAGGAGTCAAAAAGTCCCAGTTGATGAACAGTACAGTTAAAGCCCAGCTAAAGAACAAGAAGTAAGCTCGAAATAAAGCAAAAAGTCTGTCGCACTGCAGTGGAAAACTGCGGAAGAAATATTGCTAAAAATGCAAAAAAGAATCCGAAAGCCTTCTTTTTGTACGCTAGTTCGAAGTGTAAGACAAACGACGTTATATCTGATTTGAAAGTAGACCAACGAAAGTTTTCCTCTGATGAGGGCAAGGCGAACGTTCTTAATCAGTTCTTCAGCAGTGTGTTCACAGTTGAGGACTTGAACAGTTTTCCAGGTTTTAATACACGAAGAAGAGGTTCTCATTCGCCTGGTAGCTCTAAATCCCAACAAGTCATGTGGACCAGACGGCTTCCATCCCAGATTGCTTGGAGAAGTAGCAACCATTCTGGTCGGCCCATTGACAGTATTCTTTCAAAAAACCTTGAACGAAAGAACTTTGCCATCCGATTAGAAATAAGCTCAAGTAATACCATCGTTCAAAAAAAGTGACAGAAGTAGCCCCGGTGACTATCGCCCTGTCAGTCTGACAACTGTTGTTTGTAAGGTGATGGAATCTGTTGTGAGTGATAGGATTATCGATCACTTGACTGTTCACTATCTCCCATCAGATTGTCAACATTGTTGTATTGCCGGTAGATCCTGCGCCACTAACTTATTGTCTATGTTAAACGATTGGACTCTCCTGCTGGACGAAAGGGAGCCAGTGGATGCATTGTACCTCGATTTTGCAAAAGCATTCGACAGTGTTCTGCATTAGCGGCTGTTGCGTTAAGTGAAGTGATCTGCCAGAAGTAGTGTCCTGCGTGTGCTCCATGTATGCCAACGACACAAAAGTTTACAATGCAGTGAAGGATGCGTCAAATAAAGCGCAATTGCAAGATGATCCTGACAGTTTAGTTAACTGGGCTGATACGGGGCAGCTGCGGTTTAATGCAGACAAGTGTAAAGTACTTCACCTCGGGAAGAACAATGAACAGCAAGATTACAGTTTGAGAAGACATGGTTGCAACGAGAGATTAATGATTGAAAAGTCTAGTGTGGAAAAAGATCTCGGAGTTTGCATGGAATAGGAGCTGAAATTTTCTAAGCATGTCGAAACGCAAGCTAATAATAATACATCCAACAAACTTTTTGGACTAATCAGACGCTCTTAGGAGTTCCTAGATGCAGAAGCAATGAAGCAGTTGTCTGTTGGTGTCGTGCAACCGAACCAAGAGTTTGGAAACGTTGTGTGGTCACCGAGATTTGAAAAGGACAAAAATTCAATAGAGAATGTTCAAAGACGTCCAACAAGGATAATTCCAGGCTTGAAGAGCAAGTCCTATGAAGAAAGATTAAAGATTAAGAAGCTTCCAAGTCTCAGTTATCGACGTCTGCGAGGAAACCACATTGAAGTATACAAGTAGGCCTATAATCATGGTTTATACAAGGTCCCCAAAGGATTACTAGAATCTGAAACAAGAACAAACACCTGGGGGCCACGGCTATAAACTAAAAAAACTGCGCTGCAACTTATCCACGCGACAACATTTCTCCTCGCTTCGAATCACCGACATGTGGAACAGCCTCCCCGATTGCATCGTTGGCGCTACGAGTATGAACGCGTTCAAGAACAGATTACATAAAGCTATGAAAAAATATATGTTCAGACTTGGAATGACTAGCACCATATCGAACCCGGTGTAAGTCTAGTAGCTAATTCAAACTATCGTCAATCCTGAAAAGAATCGGCGACAGGCCACATCAGGCCTATCCTTCAGCGCCGACATCACTATGCTATGCTATGCTATCAGATCCTAGCGCCAACTTGCTGCCAAGTCACCAACCACCGCACCACAATTTCTACAAAGCGTCTGTTCACTCAATAGCGGTGGAGAAATTGGTTGCTCAAAGGAGCACGTCATCACCGGGAGCAGATATTGACGGACAAAAATATCACCGTCATAAAATCATCGTAAACTATGATTTTGAGCTAATTTAACTCGAGTCGCTTTGAAAGATTAGCTTAAAAATGTTAACATAATAACAAAATTTCTAGTGACTTTCGGCTTGAGAAATTTTATTCAAACCGTCTGATACTCTGAACTTTACGAAATCCATTCAGGAAAAGAAATACAGACATTAAATTCATTTAGAGGCTTCGAGATTTTGAGAGTATACACCAGAATTCAATCATTCATAATATAACATAGTGATGTCCGCGCTGAAGAGTAGGCCTGATGTGACCTGTCGCCAAATCTTGTACCTTTCGTGACTTGATCACAGAAGATCTAATATTGTGTCCTTTGACCGGATCTTTGTGTTCAAGATATGGTTGTGCAGAAATATAAATCATAACTTCTTTTTTGGTGATCTGGGTAAATCCAATGGCTCACGAAAAGGCTTCCCTCTAAATTTTCCAAATGACCTGTGCATGTTCCCGGAGATGACCTTCGGTTAAAAAAATCAAGAATTGCATACATGTCCAACGCATTTCATGGCCTTTAATATCGTAGTTGCTAAACCTTAACTGAGAAAGTAACTGCTGGTGAAATCAGAAATTCACACACCTAAGCAATAGGATCCACGACAAACCAAAAAAAAAACAATTCTATAAAACAATCAATAATTTCATACAAGTTCAACCCATATCACCGCCTTTAATATCGTAGTTGCCAAGCCTTAACTGAGGAACTAACGGCTGGTGAAATCAGAAATTCGCACACCCAAGAACGTTGATCCACGACGAACCAAACAAAAACGTTTCAAGGGCATAATTTTAGTGTCATGAAATTTTTATTTCATTTTCTAATAAGATAAATTTAATCTTAATACATAACTCTACAACATGTTGTTGTTCGTTGCCGGGACCGCTGCTCGGTGACGTTCCCGCAGAGGAGGGGGAGTGCGATAGGCAGCTGAAGCAGTGATGGGTGGTGTGGTCCATATAGTGCCGCACTCAGGGCAGAGAGGGCTATTAGCTGCACCATGGTGCGGGCAAGGTATGAGTTGAGCTGAGATGAATAGCCAGAGTGGAGCAGACTGGAGCTGGGAAAGGGTGCTTCTGGCCGCCCTGGGGAGGGAAAGCTCGCTGGACGAGACGGAGGGGGCAGGGGGAAGCAACACTCTGTTAGGAGGTGCTGATGCCAGGTAAGAGGAGACAGCAGAGCTGTGCAGGGTCCTGAGGACGGTGGGGTAGGAGTCGGGGGGGGGGAGGGAACCCTCCTCCAGCAGGTGAGAGACTGAAGGGAGGAAGCGAGTCTGAAGCGTGTGCTTCATGGGACGGGGCCCTGATGTCTGGGTGACGATAGGGTAGCTGGGATGGTGCGGTCGTAGGGCACTGGCTAGGTATTGTGAGCAGAGCAGAGAGGTGTTCAGCCACGGGTAAGACCTGAGCTTCGCTGTGCAGATAGGAAGCGAAGGCCATTTGGAGAGATCCCGTGGCTATGCGGAGGGCTGAGTTCTGAATAGTTTGCACCTTAGAGATTGACGAAGGAGAGGCGTTGGGGAACCACGCTGGGGCAGCGTAGGTGAAGAGGGACTTAATAAGGGCCTTAAAAGTCACCAAGAGGGTTTCCTTCTGCTGGCCCCAGCTGGTTCCGGCAAGAGACTTGAGGATGTTGAGGCGCGGGCGGGCTTCCTGACATATCGCAGCGATGTGGCGAAAAGGTGAAGTGGGGGTCAAAAATGAACCCGAGGAGCTTCGGGGTCCGACAAAGTGGAAGGTCGGACCCCTCCCAGCTGACATGAGGGTCTGTTTGTGATTGAAGAATATCGGAGATGAAGAGGGTGGTGTGGGATTTGGGAATGGATACCGATAACCCCTTCCGACGAGCCCACGCAGCCACGTCGGAAGCGTTGTTGGAGATGACTGCAGACTCGTCGGCTATCTGAACGACCCCCGCAGCGGCAGTGAAGTCGTCCGCATATGAGATGATTTGGGGGGCGGACTGGGAGAAGTCTGAAACATAGGAATTGAAGAGAACGGGCGAGATGACGGATCCTTGTGGGACTCCAGCGTGGGCCGGCCGTGGAGAGGAGATGCAGTTGTTGTAGGAGCACCTGGCTGACCTGCCTCTGATGTAGCAGATCAGCCAGCGGAGATATTGGCGTGGAGAGGAGTGGTGGCGATGTAAGAGATGAGCTGGGCATGAGGCACGGTGTCAAAAGCCTTGCTGTAGTCTATTGCCATTATTGCTATTGTCCTGGTTGGTGGGCGAGGCTGGTTGAAGCCTGTAGCTATGGCCTGGGTTAGAAGAAGTAGGGCAGATGTTGTGGAGTGGAGAGGGCGGAAACCATCCTGGGAGTCCACCAGTGAAAGCGCTGCATAAAGGGATGGGAGGAGCAGACGCTCCAACACCTTCACAGACGGGCACAGGAGGGAAATGGGCCGGTATGATGAGCTGATAGACGGGGGTTCCCCTGGCTTTGGAATGGCAATGATTGTGGCCGACTTCCAGATGGCAGGGATGTCGGCCTTGGCGAGGGACAGATTGTAAAGTTGGGTAAGGTACTGGATGCCTCTGGGTCCAAGGTGACGGAGGTGGAGGATAGTGAGGGAGTCTGAGCCAGTGGCAGTCTGGTCTGATCCGGGGTGAACTCAGAGGGTGTGTCGGAGAGGGGATTGCGGCGCTTGATGCCTCTGTAGATGGACCTGCAGGAAGGCTCACGCTAGTTGTGGGGAACCAGCGCGAATTGGCGGCAGCAGGATGAGGCTATGATATGGTCTGCGGTGACATGAGAATTATTGAAGGAAATGGGTTGGTTAGGGGCTTGTCTGGTTGACTTGCCGGAGAGGGAGCGTAGGAGCGACCAAAATTTGGATAGATTTCTCTGCAGGTTGGATTTCTGGACCTACTTGATCCAGGTTGTGCGGGAGTGTGTGGTGATGGCTGCTGAGATGTTGTTGAGGTCCGGGAGGCTGGGGTGGTTGGGGTTCAAGGCACGGGTCCTGTCGCGCTCTTGAATTAGAGGAATGGCTGACGGTGGAAGATTGGGAATGAAATCCCTTCTCCATCCGCGAGGGATATGTCGGCGGGCCGCCGGAGTGAGAGCCCTCCTAAAGAAGACCTCTCCTTGGGAGCAAGAGGAAGGGAGAGCAGCAGCGCTAAAAGCGGCCTTTGTGTCGGCGGAGTAACCGTGTAGAGGAAATAGATTTATTGCTGATTTTTAAGTTGCAATGTATTAGGTTTAGGATTTTGATTTTGTCATTTGTAGTTTTCAATCACCTTAGCCGTGACCTCCAGCAACATTGCGTTTTACCTGTCATTGTGTCTTGTGTTCTTGCCGTGGAGGTACGTTAATCGATAGCTCTGTGGTTATATTTGTGTTTGTTCAATTTTAGAAGTGATTTTAGTTTCGTGTTATTGATTATTTGTGCGTGTTAATTTGTTTATTATATATTCATTCTTTAGTTAGTTATTTCAAGCGTTATTTTGTTCTATTTTCAGGAAGGCCTCGATGTTCGAACTCGATATATGAGCTCAAGTTATGAACTCTATATTTGGACGTGATTAGTGAAGTGAAAGTGAATGAACGCACGGTTAAAGTCAAGTTAAAGTTAGGTTAGGATTAGGGTGTTAGGTTTGTTGTGTTTTGTTTCTATTTATTCATTGTTAATTATATTTACTTGAAACTTTTTATTCATTGAAGAAAATCCTTGCCCTTGAACGGTTTATTAAAGTCTTGAAGAACGATCACGTGCTATGTGTCGGGGAGACGTGACGTCTCCCCGACATCTATTATAAATCTATTTCCTCTACATCCGTCCCAATCTGCACAACGGAGGTTGATGTAGGTGCGGAAAGGACGGTTATTGGGAGAGTTCATGAAGTCCAGGGAGATGGAAATGGGAAGGTGGTCAGAGTTGAGGTGGGCCAGTGGGGTCCAGTGGGAAGGGGGGGGGGTTGCATTACACCCGGGGCAGGTCCATGCAGGTGTGGTAATACTGGGACGCCCTGCTGAGCCCAGAGCACCGTTTGTGGACCCAAAGGCTACAGCGGTAGCAGCCTGCATCTCTCACCCGCAGACGCCACAAGGGTGAGAGATGTCAGGGCCGGGTGAGGGTGGATACCCGCCATCAAAAGAAGAAATGCGATAGTGACTTGGTCAGATGGACGAGCTGCGGCCGAGGGTAGGAGAGACGATGGGTAGAAGCGACGCCCCACATTGAGGCGCCGCCAGGCCAAAAAAACAGCTCTCAGCAGGTCCAGCAGTTGTGTCCGTGTTTGGCCTAACGGGAGCGACGGGTCGTCCCGGAGGGGTCCGTCCACCCGAAGAGGTCCGGACGTCGGATGGACTCTACATCATTGCCATGAACCACAAACTGAGTAAAATAAAGAACGGCTAATGCTACAGTTCTGAATGCATGGTGGAGTACTTCATTTGGTAAACAGTAAATATAATATGATATAGTGCGATAAATAAAATATAATAATGTACTGGTCAGCTATGCAAATCGTTCATTCTTAACCACCCGACCATCTTGCCTTATTGCGTAAAATTTAAACAACATGCTGAAGTTCTCGAATCAATAATTCACTGCTCCAATCTTGGGCAATTCAAGCCTTTGGAGACTATATTTAATACCAAGGCTATATCAAACACAAATAATGTGATTATTAATTAAAATATATTTATTCCATACAGAATTACAAAGAAATTACCTAACTAGATGCTCACTAAAATGCTGCACAGTTTTGCTTTTGAACCCTCCTCAAACTGCCGCAAAAATTCGAAATATTTCTAGAAATAAAAGTACAAAAGGAAGAATGTCATACAAGAATAAAGAGCACAATCACCCACATAATGACAAAGCCTGTTGAAATAAGTTCTGACGGCTCTGTTAGTGAAACAAATATACGTTCAACGTTATAACTTTTAAAGATATGTTCGATTCAGTTCGAATAAAACAGTTCATTAGATAAATCATTTCATTACAACATTTCCCGAAATATTATAGACTTGGTAGGCAATCAGTCGTATTTGAAGTCGATTCCATGATCGGTGAAATTTTTCTTGATCCAAAGGTCGAGTTTGGCGTTCTGTTCTGGAGTTATCTTGTCCCTCCAGGTGCCTGCCTTGCCTAGAAAACATCATATGAATATTAGCTAAAAACTTTTAGGCTGACTAAATAAACATTAACCGTAATTATCCGCTCAAGTATAAAACTATTGTATATATTAAAATAAGACTTAGTTGTGCTTGGATCACAGGTGAAGAAAATTTTAGACGTGTTAATATGTTATATATAATAGTAAAGTAAATTTGAGGTGTACTGATACATTTCAAATCCATAATTTTGAAATGAACGATAAAATCGTTCTAAAATTCATTAAAAATGCTAATGTTTCAAGTAAATTCTTATCCATCATTAGTTAACAATCGGTGAGAAATGCAGCCAAAAAAATATCAGGATAATTATCTTTTAGTCATAAGACTTGTCCGGGATTTCGGCGGACTCATCCCTCACCCTGCCTGACGAACAGTCCTTCCTTGTTTCCCTCGTCCATATTGTAGGATGTTTCGTTAAGTTTCTGCATCTGGTCCTTCTCTTGCATGGTCCGGAAGCTGGTTGTCTGCAAAATCTGAAAAAGTGCGTAACATTCAGAAACTCTTATGAGATGAAGAAAATCTGCATTCTATTTATATATTGCAATATAATATAAATGACATATATCAGTTCTGCCTGGAACAAATATTGTATCCTGAAATTTGTTGTTCTGAATATTCTAGCCTGAAATCTGTTGTCCTGTTCACTAATCAGTAGCAAACATCAAAACCATTTGAATGAGTGATGGTGAGTGAGAGAATGAGTGGGCGAGTGAGTGATAGCGGGTAAGTGAGTAAAATGAGTGATAGTGAATGAATTATAATGTGTGCGTGAGTAAAGAGTGATATAGAGTGCTGCAACACTGACGTTGTCGAACTGCTTGTCCGTAAGGCCGGTGCCCAAGAAAGCGTCGAGCTTCGTGAGCTGCTGGCGGGTGTCTGCCTTGAGCTCCTCGAACGTCGTCATGAAGAAGTTGGGGTGGTGGCGTCGGGACCACGCCTCTCTCAGGTGCTGCCCGTACGGGCTATATAACACTGAAAAAAAGTAAAAATACCGCAATTGAGGTATACTATTTCCTTCACAACCCTGTAAATACACTCACTAAATAACACTGAAATCGCGAACATTTTTCTAGAACATAGTAAAATCAGGATTTTAAATAATTCGGCAACTGTCACTGAAAGACATTGAAAAAATACGACGATTGCCGTGTCTTATTATATTTATAACCTTACAACAGCACCAAAATATAAATGAATCTCACGCAAGTCCTCCACGAATAGGTCAACAAATTCATCCTGAGTGCCGACGAAGTTGTGCAGTTTGGCGAGCTTGTAGTGGTGCTGAGCGGACAATACGTTGTCCTTGGGATTACGTGACACGTAAACAACCTGTGGGGTCAATGGGAAGAGTAAATTAGGCGTTATAATTTATTAACTGCCATCTCAATAGATGGCAGGTAATTAATTTCAAGTGTTTCAAGACTAATTAATTAATTAGTCTCGAATTTCAAGATTAATTAATTAATTTCAAGACTAATTAATTTCAAGTGATGAAATTCAACAGTCACACATTGAAACCAACTTGATGAACGCTTGTCTCACCATTCGTTTCGAATTGTAATTTCACGATTTCTTTAGAACCCACTTTTATTTTAGCTGAAATGAATTAAATGCATTAAAATTATGAATTGAATTTCAGAATTTCATGTGAGGTTGGCAAAGGAATTTATGGTACACTCAGAGAAATCAGTGAGAATTGGCCAAATGGGTCATCATTACCCATTTTGGCTCTGCAAAACTGGCGTATCAGTACTACGAGCAAAAGTCGTGTCACTATTTAGACAATATGACTAACGCATTTTTCTGATTTAACCTTGCATGTGTCCAATAGATTCTTGGGCAGCATGGAAAAGGGCAGATGAGTCTTGATAGTGCGAGGCTTCCAGTGAGCTTCAGCCACCTGAAAAATATTTAAAATTCAAGGTCTGTCATTCAAAAGTACAAAGCGTAAATCCTCATTTATTTGTAATAAAATGTAAATGCCAATAATATTTGATATCAACAAAGTGTTCTACATGCAACCAAAGGGTAACTAAGGCAACTCTTTTAAAACTCAAAGATAATATTTCAAATTTGTATGTTTTCAAGAAAATAGGTTTGCCTTCCTTGTAAAAATTACGAAAGGACCTCTTAAAGCGCTGTATATGAAGTTTCAGCATTTCGTTAGAGAAGTAGTATAGTATAAGTCGTAGGAATAATCCGTAATTATTTTACCGTACCTGAAAGTAAATCGCAGTTCCCACAAGCTGGTCAAGATCCTTGACGTATTTTTCGATGCCCTTCATGAAGACGGCCGTTGCAGCAGCGTCGACCGGCATTTCAGGCACGGAAAGCATGTCCATCCTGTGCACCCGACGAATAAACAAGCCAAATAACCATGACAAAATTGAACGAAAAATGAATGGGTCATGTTGTCCAAATAACGACTCATTCCCTTACTCACAGCAAGCGGACGATGCACTGATACGCAATTTAGCCGGGCGTTAATTGAGTCAGGACCAATTACACAAAAGTAAAAAGTTCATCGCTATTTGGACAATGTCTTTGCTTCTTATTTCTTTGGACTAAAAACACAAATATTGGTGTCACGCATAAAAAATTTCACCGCTTCCACCAGAGAAGTGTGAAAAGAAAGGAGAATGATATTGCAATCATAACTAACTAGAACGTGATGGGATTAAACTCCACGAATTTGGTCTCTTCTTTGGTCCAATATAAAGAAAGGTACTATCATGTTAAATTATGCCAATTCATTGCACGTTTAAAAAGTATTATCAACCGAATATAACAATGTCACAATTACAACCATTTCTGGTGCATTTACTGTTGGTAAAACGCCAAAAACGCCGGGCTAATTTCTTAGCCTTTACAGCTATAAGTAAGAAGTATACAGCCTGAATGCTAGGCACAAATTAGCCACACTAATCTCACTCAAGGTAAGGGCTGCGTATGAAGAGTGCGTCGTCGGCGTCTGGGTTGTCAAGGTCTGGGTTGTTCCTCATGTTCCAGACGATCTCCTGGCTCCATGTGGTACCACATTTAGGGTATGTCATCACCACTATATCGTCTGGTCGAAACTGCAATATACAAATTCTTTCAGTGAAATTATTCTAAATAAAATAGTATTTGTTTTCTGCGCATAGTAAATTACCAAAAAAAAAACAGCTAAGCGATATGTCGTTTGACGCAACGATAAGAGATGCCACATAAGAGGAGGATTAAAATTTCATGTTCAAAATTTGTGCAAGGAACTAATTGTTATTCCACAATACATAGAAAATTAATATGAAATCACACCATTATTAAAAATCTTCATAGTTGGCGCAAGCGAACCCCCCAAGCCTTGAAGTTGTAGACCTTCTCGTGAATTTGCAGGAATCTACGAAGTACGACCCAGTTGTGGGGCCTCAGCAGCACCACGTCCGCCCACGGTCCCGTCAGGAGCTTGTCGATCTTCTCTTTAGTGGCGCAGTCGACCTCATGCACCGTGTGGCCGCTGGCTATCTTAGTGCAAACCTCAGACATGTTGTTTCTTATAGCAGCTATTTCATGAAACAGAGAAAATATGAACGTGTTAGCTCGACTTTGTCATATTACCGTGATAATTAACAAATATCCTTCTATGCATACCGGTGCTGATCCAAATTACACAGCGTCATTCATGCCAAATTGACTAAGCCCGAATTGACTAATATACCTTTTTGAAAATTCAATTAAGTTCACGATTTTTCCAGCAACACTCCCCTCCTAAAACTGACTATTACTAGTATGATAAATACTCACAACTCAATTATGTAATTGCATTTAAGATACGCGAAAATGTGTTGATCTGCATAATGATGCTACTTTCCAATCGGCTGAAGTTAATTACATTTGAATGTAATCTTTCTCATTAGTTGATAACCAATTATAATTTTTTAGATTTCTTGAAAGACTGCTGTTTTGTGGGGTTCAAATACTCTAGTTGTACAGAAGTTGTGTCATTAATAATAAGTACGTATAGTTCTAACTAATAGCGTCTAGTTAATAAAAGGATAAGAAAGGATAGACACTTTATACGCATAAAAGCCTCCATAATTCAACACAGCAATCTTGGTAATCTTAGTACTTGTTTAGGACATAGCAGTCCCAGGCCACGACGGATCGCCGCCTCTGATTATCGTTCATCCGCCCGCATTTAGGTCACCTGATGCACGATGCTGTTGCTTGCTTCTCGCCGCTGGTAGTGTTGCAGGGGAGGTCGATCTGGGATTGTGCCCAGGAAAACGTCCAGTTGTCTCTTGAAGGTCTCCAGGGTGAACTCCCCCTCTTTTAGATCCTTTGGTAGGACGTTGAACAGCCTTGGCCCTGCCACGGAAAGTGATCCTTCCCGCAGGGATTGAAATATGACTGCGGATCTGTTACGTAATGGGGGATCTTGCACAGTCTCTCCCTTCTCTCGTTGTGATATGTCTCAATCCAGAAGGTCTCGCTCTCGAAATTTGGCACCATTCCGGTTATCATTTTCCATGTGTACAGAATGACATACCTCTCCCGTCTCCTCTGCAGTGAGTACAGAACCAGGCGCCTCAACCTCTCCCAGTAGTTCAACTCTTCCATCCCTCTGATCCTGGAAGTGAAGGTTCGCTGGACACCTTCCAGTTGCCGCACTGCGCCGAGTGTGAACGGGGTCCAGAACTGGCAGCAGTATTCGAGAATTGGTATTACAAGGGCTCTAAAGAGTGTGATCATCGGTTCCGCTTCTCTTGTTCTGAACGTCCGCCCGATCCACCCCATCTGTCGCCTACATCTTGCGGATATTGCCGTTACGTGATCACCAAAATTGATCTGAGTATTCATCAACACTCCTAGATCACGAACAAGTTGTTTCTCTTCGATTTCCGAGTTGTCAGGTGCTAGGCAGCGGTGCTCCATACCAGCTCTTCCGCTACCTCTGTATCTCAGAACCTCAAACTTGGTCCCGTTGAACTGCATGTTGTTCACTTGGGCCCAGTCATATATTGCAGAGAGGTCTTCTTGCAACCTCTCGCAGTCCCTCCTGTCCGTTATGGTCATTAGTATCCTGGTGTCGTCCGCGAATGACGATGCAGTGACGTGGTTCACAGCCAGGCGATGTGAATGAGGAAGAGGATTGGGCCGAGTACCGTTCCCTGTGGTACTCCACTCTTCACCCTAGCCTCACTCGATCTCGAGCCTTCTGCAACGACAGCTTGCAGACTTTCTGTTAGGAAGCTGTGGATTCATGCCAGCAATTCACCTCTGACTCCCAGCAGTCTTAATTTTCTGAAGAGCACTCCATGGTCAACTTTGTCAAACGCTTTCGCGAAGTCCAAGTACACCACGGCAAAGTTGCAAAGCAGTACCGCTACGAGTTTTTAAGCGAGTATTTATATAACGGTATCTGTTCGGGAAGAATTACAGGGCTAAAAACTCACAGTTTGGTTCTGCTCATGTCACGACTGGTTCAGAGGAAGCAGGAGTAACTCTATAACGACTCAACTAACTCCTTGCGGAACTAGTAGTTGAGCCGGAGTCATTTATGTTTCCTTTGAATTTAATCTTTGATCGAAATGGAAATTTAATGCATAATGTGGGTTGGAAATGTGGGGAAAAGTAATTCGGAATACCGGAATTTTTGAAGTGCAGAGATTATCTCTTTAGAGCAACGCCAAACTGCAAGTGAATGAGCTCTGCCTTGAATTTCACGACCTTTGCCATGAATTCCACGAACTCTGCCATGAATTCCACGAACTCTGCCATGAATTCCACAAACTCTGCCATGAATTCCACGAACTCTGCCATGAACTCCACGAACTCTGCCATGAACTCCGCGAACTCTGCCATGAATTATATGAAGGCTGCCATTAATTACACGAACACTGCCTTGAATTCCATGAACTCCGCGAACTCTGCATGAATTCCACGAACTCTGCCATGCAGTCCATGAACTCTACGAACTGCCACGAACTCCACGAACTCTGCATGAATTCCACGAACTCCCTCCTATCAGATCATGCCGCGATACACCGACACACAGGCCTGTATGAGAGCATTGGTAACTCGTTGGTAGCCGACGCACGAATGACTGTTAACGTCAATTTGTTTATCAGCACATGAAGGATAACGCGAAGCACAAGTGGATATCTATTCGTTCTATTAAACTCTTCTCGGTACAATCTTACCCTGTTTTATCAAATCAAGGGTTTCATTCTGCATGCCTTCAAAGCTGCCGCACTCCATGCAACGTATCTGGGTACCCGTGGAGCTGCCGTGAGACTCCCCTACTCAGAAGAATGAATGTCATATTGTCTAAATTGACACGGATGTGGTTTGGTGGGCAAGAAGAAATGGCACTTTTCTTTTTGTAGTTTTTACTTGCTATCGTAGGTTACAATGGAAACGTAAGCGACGTGGTGACGTAAGCTGGAAATAAGATTTAATATTAGTTAATAGGTCGAGAAAAACATACATTAAACTTACATTACGCAGGGGCTGGACTCCCATTGTTTAGGCTTAATTAATAATGTTGTAGCTGTTGTAACGATGACACACGATTACAGCTGGCGTGACAGGAATGGTTTGTGAACATGATCAATTGCGCAGTATTTCATTAGGTGCTTACAAAAGCGGCAAGAAAAGACGCAACTTTGATGATAGCTAAGTTCACCATGTTAGGGACCGCCTTTAGATACAATTTCATAGATAGTTAAGCTACGGGTTTTGTCATTTTGCTTTTAGAGTCAACTATTACTACGTCACCTCGTGTAGCTCCGTCATGTAACTTGTCATTGCTAAGTGATCCACCACAGAGGTTAGTGCTTTCATTGTTTATCGTGTGGTGGCCTTTCTCGTGATATTGTGTATTGTTATTTATGTTGTTTATTATTTATGTATGTTATTCTTTTGTAAGTGTTGCGTTAATTCAAGTCCGTAATTTGTATTTATTTGCGTTTTTTGAGCGAGGCTACGAACCTAGGTCATGATTAGGAATTAATATGCAAGGGCTTGAAAGACACACGGTTTATAGTTTTGTATTCTCCTATTTATCGTTCTTTTGTTATTATAGTTCTTAACTTATCAGTGTTTATTCATCCTTTTTATTTGCGATCATTGGCCAAGTGTTTGGGGTAAACGAATGCTTATTTATTGATTAGTCTCCAACAACCAATTTCAGCTTCAGGGAGAGTTAGGCCAGATATACATATCATTAATTGACGTTCCTTTGCTTATGCTTGCATTTGCCAACGCTGGGTTGGGCTTTGATCACGATTATAGTGTCAACGCTGGGTTGGGGCCGTTGGGCTTGAAATACTTACTATTCCGACGCATGGAATCGTGAGATTAGAGATTACTTTTAGAGGAAAATATTTTAAAATTACCTAATATGTTTCAAATCAAAAGAGACGCAATGAAACACAAGTCGGCAGTAGGGGCCGTCAGCCGTGTAGAGGAGGCGGTAGACAGAGGACAAAGTAGTCTCCCTCAAAACTTTTCTCTATGACTGAGTCGAAGAAAACAGGATGGCATTGATATGTGGCTATGTCTACCTGGAATTCAAATAAGCCACAACAGCAAAAGTCTGATAAATGACCTAAAGAATATTAAATCAATACATCTAGTTTATGCTACAAATAGTTCCACTTCAAAGTAATTGCGCTTAGACAAAATAATCCTAAAATATAGCTGTGAACTATGATATAGATTATAGAAGGTGTTCATAACAATGATCGCCCACGATGTCGTCAAGTCGTGGCGCATTGTTACTCATAATAAAGACTTCGCTCACTCAGTAACATGCAATTGTACCACGAATTCGGAACCATACACAGTAACAGACGTTAGAGAAATACATGGATACAGTAGGTTTAATAAGCTATTAGGAGGTAACACTGGGAAGCTGCTTGGCTATTTCCTACATGCACGAGCTTCTTCCGGGCACTGCAAGGTGCGGTCAGCGGTGACGCTGGCTTGGTGGCAAACGCGGGAACCGCTTGTGGGCTCGCTGCACTCATCGAATAATAATGTCGTTGATCTTTGCGATATTTTGCACGCACTTATTGAGTGCGCGTCGTGGTGAATGAAGATTTGGGGATAGAATAAATAAGGATAGGAAAACTTGTGCGTTGAATCTGACGAACCACATCAGGCCTACTCTTTAGCGCCGACATGACTATGTATCACTATGATTGACGAACGAAGTCATACAAATTGTTACAAACTTTCTTACCTACTTTACTTGATGAACTGACATAGAACTGATATTCCTTTTGGCTTGGCCATACTGGGTCAATATGACATTTGCAAGAATAAAAGTTCATCGCTATTTGGGCAAATTCTCACTCATTTCTCTGAACGCGGCATTGCAGCGAGATTAGCAGAATTGTCGTGAAACTTACGTTTATCAAGTCGCCGATTTGAGATATCGAATAATATTTACTGCTAGCTTGGATTCAAACCTTGTCTTCGTGCAAGACCTCAATCGGCAGAAATTATTCAAGTATCCATCGCCACAAGCGGGCAGTTGATTAGCGGCGCTATTATTCAGTTATCAAGAAGAAAATGCCGCAGCACAAGGAAAGTACAATCAGCATCTTCCTGCCTCCTCCGATAATTGAGTTGATTAGATAACAGAGACTCGGCAGATTCACATATCTCGCTGCGAAGAAGCTTGATGCTTTCAAAGAATTTAAGAGATTTTAGCAAAAATAATAATGTTCCCATCAGCAAGAAGTTACTGAGATTAGTTACTGAACAGAAATCATATCAGGTTTATAGACAAGTTGGGTGACATCGTGACAGACAAGCCTGAGGTTTGTAGTTGACTCCATATTGCAAGTCATAGTGTTGTGTTATATATGTTAGAAATGTAAATAAATTATAAATTTAAAGAGGGGGTTATATCGTCAACTTAGAGAGCGTACATGTATCTATCCTTCACTTACAGCGTTGTACATGTTACCTTCAGATAATTACAATGACTGAGATGTAATGAGATCCCAGGCTTTTAGACACCCCGGTCTCCGTGTGGGCGCTTCGGATCCGGAAATCTCAATGTATCTCTGAAGACACGCGTCTAAAGATCCCAAAATTGGAGGGGTAAAATAAATAAATTTCCTTATTCTACCGAGGAATAGGGGGAATGAAAAAAATCGCGAATGTAAGATTTTAATCTTTAAAAATAACCATTCAGATTTACTGTACACAACTTTGAGAACATAAGTTTGAAAACATAACTTGATTCAAGCATTGCTGTTTTGCAGCGGCTTAAACAACCTAACAATTTCAGCCAAAATTTTTGTCAAAAATATTTTAGCATTTGATTTTACATAAAAGGTCAAGTGCTCCATTAACAAACTGAAAATTCAACAAAAATTTCCAACGGGGCAATAATTGACGTCATCTCACTGAAGTCCGGCATTTCATCACAAGTTTTAAGAGATGAACGGAACTATTTTGGTACGGAGGCGAGGCTATAGCAAGCCTATGCCAGGCAATGAGTGCTTGCTCTTCATATACGAAAGTTCAAACCTAAGGATATATTTATCCTTAAAATACCCTGATGACTTTTAAGCCAAATATCTTAGTTATCAAACCAATTTTACCTAATTTAAAAACATGAACATATTTTATTATTATTATAAAAGAAAACACAGATAAAATACACAGAGGACGTCGTACTGACTACAGGTTCGGTAGATTCACTTCCTGCATTGTTAACATTCTTTCCGAATCATGTTTCACTTCAACATTTAATTATTGCAATAACCAAGTGAAGAGAAAACGCCTGCATATTGAACATCTTCAACCGGTCAGTTCATAATTTGAAGAGACAGTCTCATTATTCTATTCGGTATTAAATGCAAGAATCGTGTAATTTGTACACACAGAAAGTTACAAAGAATTAGGTAGCAGTTTCGTGTATCCGTCTGACTGATGCAGTGGGCAATAGGCTTGATGTATCTAATGATAGTATTCAAGATGCATTATTTAATTATTTATTTGAACTTTTTGACGAATATTAAAATTGATTGAAGATAAACGAGTGGAGGGATGTGAGTTTTCGTTCGATTATATATTAATTCACCGAAAATTTGAAGGAAAACAAGTTCCTTACGATAATTATTCATTAATTGCAGCCTCTTAATAACACGTAATAGTAACGTAACAAATCATTTTCACTAGGGTAACACTCTTAACATATCTTAACGTCGTTGGGTAAGAATAATTTCTATCTCTGAGGTAGAAGCCACTAGCGGGAATCGTTAATTGATCGAATGTATTATTTTATGACATCGTTTTGAACCACTTTACGCTATATTTCACAATCAGTGCTGACTGAATCAGTCGTGTTGCAAACTCTACAATCACAAACATAGATGACGACTATAACACACAGAACAACACGAACAACACAGAACAGTGAACGACGAGTTCGTCAACACGAATGAGTTCATCCGTAAGTCCTTTGTTGCCAACATGATGACGGCCATCGACGCCTATGTTGAGGCAGGACAGATGAAGAATTGCTGGGAATTTAAGAAGAAGAATAAAAGCTCGAGCGCGTGCCATAGAATGCTGTTCGCATCCTGACACAAATTCCACCACATTTTTTCAACTTTAAAAAATTAAATTGAATTAACTTCAGTTCACTATTTAGGAGATGTTTTATATATATAATCACCGAACCATTACTCACATTTCGTACTAACGTGGTTCAGGTGCACCGCGCTCAAATTAAGTGCACTGTAGCCAATAAAATAATATTAACTTTGCAATATCAAATAATACAACTTCGCCAGTAAGGTTTTTATTTAATTATTTTATTGATGCTTTTCCCATCTTCAATCTAATTCATGTTTAAATTTATGTTGGGAAATTCAGTTCAGTTAAGAAAAAATGTATGCGATAATGAAGTTGTTTTTTAAAAAAGTTGAGCTTTAACAGCGGAAAAAGTTGATCACCATTAAAAAGCATCGTACGACTTGAATATCACTATTTATAATATGACAAGAACATGGCACTACAAAAAAAATTAAACAACAACTTTCTGAACGATGCCTAAACATCTGAAAAATTATAATTCTATTTACAACTGGCGACACAAATCTATAAATAAATTCTCGCTCGTACTGTTTCGTAACAAAAACAATAATAAACGGCGGTAATTTCCATTCTTTTAACGCCTGGCTTCAATCCTTCACGTAAATAACTTCGTAGTGAGGATGACACCAAAGCGTCCAGACCGTAACATGTTAGTAGCCAACGCTTGATTAAATAATAACAAGCACTTCTCATTATTTTCCGATGAAAATAAGTAAAGCACTCTAGAGTTATATACCTAACACTTATGAACCATAAATGCAGTTTACCAAGTCGCCTCTTCGTAAGAATAACATTTGGGCACAACATCAAGAAGTCATCGAGAAATATATGGCACTGGGAATAGAGTAGCTTACTTGACAGACGGGCCTGCTACCCTCGTTCTTCTTAAAGCTATGACTAAATATTTCTTTGGCTTACAAAACACTTACACTGTAGCGCGGCCTGCAACGATTTGGCTGTTGGGTCAAGGTTCTATGTTTAATAATCAACATATGATTACGTTTTGATTCTCAAAATGAATTTGGCTAAAGTGATTCCTGGACACATTTCTAGCCTGGAAAGCTGGTTGACAAGGAGTTCATCCATGTGTCTATCCAACAACATTTGCACAGTGAGGCTCTAAATAAAGTCTATCAATCTCTAAACACCGAAACTTCACTGGCCCTAGACAACGAAGACGGCCTAAAATATTGACTATATGTCGGTAACACGAGACAACATCTAGTTAACTGCTTCTAAAATACCTCACTAGATGGCAGGCTGTTCTACCGGAAAATGTGTGACTAATTTTGGGACTCTCTAATATAAATTAAACGACTCTGCATGAGAAACTTATTCGTAACAGCCTCGAACACTGCACTGTTCTGAGTTCCTGCAGAAAATACTCGTCAACAACTTTGCTTGGGAACGTAAGATTTTTTCGGTGAAATAAATGCATGGTAGGTTCTAGAAATTAATAGAATATGCCACCAGGCAGTTTAAACATAACAGACGTTGAAATCTCGAAGTCCTGGGGCGAACGAAACCGGCATCACAACCTGAAATGAAAAAGTTTTTGAGAAGACGGGGTTTTAATTTCTTCGAGTTTCGGTTCCATCAAGTTTTTAAGTCAAACAAATTTAAATGCATGTTTTTTAATTTTTTGTAAACCTATGATGCGAAATATGTCGGCAGGATGCTTAATGTGTATTTGAAATTCTGTCAAAATAAAATATCAGAAAACAAACGTGCCGAATGATAAGACGGCAACTGTAAAATTGGTCTACACTTGCTGACTTGGTACTCACCATAACATAAAATTGTTGTTCTATTTATTCACTCCCAAGGACTTAAGTTTGGGTTGAGATTGAGAAGAAGCTATCCACTTGAATTGGCTGGGTGCAGAAGAGGCGCGGCATCGAGAGTAGGACGCGGCATTTCTGTCGTCAGGACGATGTGGGCCGACCAAGTTCTAGACTCCATCCTATTCCTGGAGTTTCGTCGTCTGTGGTGAGGCTTAACTCGCTGCAAGCTCTCATGACTCTCTGAATCAGATAATTCTTCACTACTGACTGCATTGGACGTATTATCACTAAAAAGCTCTTGGCCTAACATACCACGACGACGTTGAGTTAGAGGTAGCCCTGGTGCACCATGTAAAGTCGGGTCAAGAGATTCAAAGTTAGTTTCAATATTCTGTAAATCACTTTCGCTGCTGTGACTTTCTTCCAAATCCAATGCTAATATAGCGCGTAAAATCTGTCTGTTCCGTTGCAGTTGGACGAAATAATGACTAGAATACGGTTGTGCCCCATGACTGACGAGTTTACTGCTATTGTTCTTAGGGTCGGGGGCAGCGCTCCATTCTTCAGGCCTTTGAGAAAATGATGATGCAGCATCAACGGACTGAACTGAACCTGAGAGCAATCCTGTGTCTGGATTATAAACTGGGGTGTCATGCCATACAGTCAGGTGATGAGGCAGCGATGAATCATGAACTTTTCGTGAAGATTCGGTTGTACCGAAAACTTCAGCCTGGGCTAGTGGATGTAGTTTAGCGTAAAGTCGTCTGTCGGCCAGTGATCGTTGCAGAAGCTGCCACAGCGCAAGCGGTTGGTTACGAGGACAACGCAGGCCCGCCCGAGAGCCGCGCAGGTAGGACAGAGGGCCGCGACAGCCGTGCTCCGCTGCTGTGGTGGTGGAGGTGTTTAGTTAGAGCAGGTTGGGGCACGTTAGGACACGTTAGGGCATGTTAGAGCAGATTTTGGCACGTTACAGCAGGTTAGGGCACGTTAGGACACGTTAGGGCATGTTAGAGCAGATTTTGGCACGTTAGAGCAGGTTAGGGCATGTTAGGGCACGTTAGGGCAGGTTAGGGCATGTTAGAGCAGGTTAGGGCATGTTAGAGAAGGTTACGGCATGTTAGGGCACGTTAGGGCATGTTAGGGCATGTTAGGGTTGGGTTTGGCAGGATTGCAGCAATGTTATGGTAGTATTTTAGATGGGTTAGGGCAGGATTTCCGCTTCAGATTCAAGCTGGATTATAGCAGTGTTACTATAGCATCATAGCCGGATTACGGCAATGCTACTTCGGTATTATGACAGCGTCACGGCAGTATCACGGCAGTGTTACAGCAGGTTCAGAAAGATATTTAGAATCTATTAAGGATGCAAAAAAATCGTCAGTCACAAAAAACGTCTTGATCAGAAATTTTGTTCGTGATTTTAAGGAACCTTTTCTGAGTACGAATTCATTTTATAAAGGCAATGCTGGCCTAACATTAACAATTAACGATCAAGCCCAGCCGTTAATTTACAGTATATCAATATAACAGTATATAGAGAATATATTCTCATCTTAACGCCAAACAATATCGCTTATTAAAAGGTTAAGAGTATATCACATCAATACATGGTATGAAAATGAAGGGTAAAAACACGCAAAAATGAATTACACAATCAAAGCTATAAATACAAGCAAAAACCAAGGAGCATTTACCAACTAAGGACGAAAGGGAATTGAAAGTAAATGAAGATTATTTTTCAGCCAAAAGTTCATGCCGAAGACAGCAACTTGTACATTATTGGAAATTTCAAGCATTTTGATTAATTTGGAGCTAAAGAATGTAGCTTATATTGAAGAACCTTCATCAGTTAAGAGGCAAGACGCCTAGTTAAGATCAACACAAGTTAACAAATTTTTTTTTTAAGCGGATAAAAAAAATTTAATTAATTAAGTTAACAAATAAGCGGATACTTTGTCGCTGTTGTTAAGCGGTCACTGATAATACATACGTAGCAATTACAATAATTGAAACCTATATAATATAACAAATCAGTATTAGAGTATCATCAATTATTTCAAATGATTGAATATTAAAAAAAAGTAAAGATAATGAAGATTGTGGTGCATTGGATTACAGCAACGCTTGCAGAGCGGTACAATAGGACAGGTTTAAAAGAATAGGCTTTTTATAATATAATACGTTAAAAATAAGAAGTTACATGTGATTGGTTGAATTAAAAATTTATTTATCATTGGTTGAAATAAGAGGTTATATGTGATTGGTTGAAATAAGGTAATTTATTTTTGGTTGATATATGAGGTTATATGCGATTGGTTGAAATGAAAGGTTATTTACGGTGAAAGTTAAATTTTATTGGGAGCGACAGAGTAGCTAGCGATATTCGTAAGGTTATTGAAAAAAAATAGACGAAAACTAACAAGAACCAATCCCACGGCGTATCCAAAGAAAATATCAGACGAAATTCAAGGCAATAAATAATTGTGAACGCTCTCATGATAAATTATGAATTTTTATAAAGATTGATAAGAGTAAAGCCCACGTTGCCGATGAGACATTGTTCAGCATTCTGAAATCATCTGAAGTTTTAGTATTTTGTGCGAAACAATGGAAACACTAATACTATATTACTAATAAACACTAATACTTGGTTGCGTGGCTTACATCATGGGTTGGTAATATAAGTTACATGGTAGGATAGGTTACATGGTAGGATACGTTACATGGTAGGATACGTTACATGGTAGGATAGGTTACATGGTAGGATGGGTTACATGATTGGTGGTAAATCATGCGCTACATGGTGAGTAACACTTTATTAATTGTTAAATTATGAGTTATATGACCGTTTTAAGAGATAGATCACACGATTGTTAGGTACGATAAATTACACGATGAATATGAAGGAAGCCACGATTTCGACATGAGGTCAATGTACAACTGTACATTTAACGTACTTGCGGCGCTCCTTTGATAGGAAAGAAATCATTCCTACATGCAGTGATGTGTAACATGGGGGAGGATCTACCCACTGCGGGGGCGACGTCTCCCTGCCCCCAGGACTAACCGGGGGCGAAATTCTGTTTGGGGAACAAGGGGAACGTCAGGGGGGGCATGTTCAAAAATCCCTCCGGTGATCCGAGTTTAACGACGGTCGAATGTCCCGGGATAATGAGATCGTATGTTAAAAAGTGACCGTTTAGTATTCGACGTAGACAATCCTAATGTGAATAATTAGCAGGTTTAGTCGTAAAACTGAAGAATATATAGTTTGCGGGTTGACTTACGAACACCCTGGCGGTAATTGATTGATAACGATCGAAAGGGCCATATAAGTAATGTCTTTTTCTTTGTTGACTTATTACTTCCCGGGTAAATAACAAAACTGCATTCTCCGTCTGTGATTGGTCCTGAAGGTTTATTTAACGTAAAAGATTTGCTGAAAATTTGACGACGGGGTGACACTTATTTAATTTTTATAATTTAAAGGAAATTTAATTAATTTAATTTTCGCTTAAATTTATTTTAATTTAATTTTCGCTTTCTTCATTCATGGTTTATTGAAAGAAGAACCAGGCTGTTAAAAAAGCGTAAAAATAACGGTGGAACCATCAGTTGCAGACTGATTCCCGTGAAAAAAATACATTTTTGCCGTATTTTATTAACAATTATTGACGTAAAATCCAAAATATATCAAGTATAAGGTACAACTGAAATCATCAAGCGTCAACTATTCGAATTCACAGTCACAATTACCGACTGTATAACGAAAAAACAGTGCCACCTATCTTTCGAAAAACGTTAATCTTTCGAAAAACATTAAACTTTCGACAAACTTCAATCTTTGAAAAAACGTTAATCTTTCAAAAAAGTTAACGTGTCCATCAATTACTCTCATGTTTCTTTTGTACACAACGTTTCGCAACGTTCATGCGACCAAACTAAACTATTGTTAACTTGGCGGTGAGATCGGGGAATAAATTTTTTCGGTCACTGTTCCCTTCGATTTTGGATTAATAAAATGACTTAGCAGCTGTTATGCGTGAGGTCGAAACGCATTACGATTACTGTATTCGTTTAGTTTTAGTAATTTGTTTCGTAAATTCTTGACTTAATTAGATACGATGGATAAATTTTTTGGAAGGCAATGAAAGTCAATGGAAAGAAAAAGTAAAATCAAGAAGTGTGAACTTTCGTCCATTTTTCTTTCCGGGTTACGTATATAAAGAATATCAAAAGTAATCAGGCGTTTACCAAACAATAAAATTATTGAAAAAACTTGTAATTTAAATTCAGTACAAGAAAGACGAGTACAATTACGGAGAATTACATTTACGAAGTCGAACCAGGTAAGGTGATTAGGTTCAATGTCAATTTTTACTGATTTGAGAATGGAAATCCAATTTAAAGTGAAGTCAGTAAACAAGTTACATTGATGAGACTGCAATTAATACAATCATGGAGAAATCTAGAATATGAAAAAATAATTTATGTCGAAGTTAAAAATACAAGCCAAAATTTTCTCACACATTCATTTTGCAGTTATCGTGAAGTTGTACCATTTGTGTTCCAAATCGTATGTATCATATCATTAGTATCATAATGTTTCATATTATTTGCATCATATCTTTTGTATCAAAATGTATCATATCATTTATGTATATCAACACTGAATTAACTTAATACGAGTCATTTTCAGTAAACCTTGCCAAATTTTTAGCACTTTAATTTCACATATCTTCGTGCCAATATGTGGCTAACTAAAAACTTTTTGCATAAGCATACAAAAGTTCTGAAGTAAACAATAAAGCAATCTGAAAATTCACACAACATATAAAATCATAGAATTTTATTTCGAAATGAATAGAAAGAAACAGGAAGATGGAAGACTCAATATAAAATTTTTAACATAATAAAAAAGAAAGTCATGGGAAGAACGAACTCGAAAAATTGCATAATTTCAAGCTATTGTAGTTCAAATAACTGTCAGCGTTACAGTTAAAATAGTTCGAAAGAAGTGTTGGCTCTACTAAATAAATATAACCTGTAATATAAAGGCAAAGAAAATTCATATATAATTAAAAATTTCTTTATAATAAGCGTTTCGTTTCAGCAAGAAAAAGAAAAGCAAGGAACTGTGCATTAGTTTTTTTTTTTTTTGATTTTCTAGTGAATTTGTGATTCGAAAAATCGATTGACGTTAGAAATATAATTGAACATTCACTAATGCTGCCACTTATTGTAAGTAGGATACACTTACTGTAAGTAGGATACACTTACTGTAAGTGGGATACACTTACTTAAGTAGGATACACTTACTGTAAGTAGGATACACTTACTGTAAGTAGGATACACTTACTGTAAGTAGGATACACTTACTGTAAGTAGGATACACTTACTGTGAGTAGGATACACTTACTGTGAGTAGGATACACTTACTGTAAGTAGGATACACTTACTGTAAGTAGGATACACTTACTGTAAGTAGGATACACTTACTGTAAGTAGGATACACTTACTGTACGTAGGATACCCTTACTGTACGTAGGATACCCTTACTGTACGTAGGATACCTTTACTGTAAGTGGATACACTTACTGTAAGTGGATACACTTACTGTAAGTAGGATACACTTACTGTGAGTAGGATACACTTACTGTGAGTAGGATACACTTACTGTAAGTAGGATACACTTACTGTTCGCATTTCTCTGAGTGCAGACAAAAAAAAAAGCACTCCGCCAGTCTTCTGACGTTGGAATAACGTCGAGTAAGCGATATTTAATCAATATAAACTCGTAGGCAACGTTGCTTCAAAGTAATTAACTTAGAAGACTGACGAAGCTTTTAATTAGATAATTAATGTTAATTAGAAAATAAATTTAACAAATTAAGTCAACAAACTTTTCTGTTGATTCTATTTTCCTAACCCTGATGGATGACAGGTGACTTAGAGTATGATAGCGGAATGGTTTTTCAGTGAAGAATTCATGTTTTTTCTACTTTGAAATTTCCAAGCCTACGACAATTTTACAGACTCGAGTTTCATATTATGGACTTTATTAGTAACGCTTACCAAATTGTTACTAAATTATGGAGCATGGTAAAATGAAGTGCAAACTTCTACGAACAAATGCGAGCTGGAATTCCTGATCAATTAAAATCAACATCAAAATAGAATTTTTTTTAAATTAGAACAAATTGTATGTTTATTCACATTTGTGAGCTAATTCTACTCAAAGATACGAAACGAGTTGAAAAATTGCATTTGATTTGATAAATTGTCAATTAATTTTCAATCATGTGTATTGATTCTACTCATGGTTGCGAACAATAGCTAAATAAGGACTGTGTTACTGAACTGAACCTTCTTATCGAGTTTAATTATAGCAATAAGTGATAGTGGTTGAGCGCAAGTGTATAGAAGCGAAAAAATCTCCATCTGAAAAGTTTAGCTTGTGCTATGCAGATTTAATATGAATTGTCTTAAGAAAATCTGTATGATTTTCCATTATACATTAAAATATTTATTCTATCGAAATTCTCAGAACGCAAATGTAGAAAAGATATTAACAAGAAAAAAAATTTTAGGTACATGACGAAGTTATAAAATAAAAACCAACGTTATGATTCAATTAAATGCACGCGAAATAAAATTGAAATAAACAATGTACATAAAAAGTGAGACATAACTGCAAAAATCTGATCTGCGCGCCAAGTGTTGTATAGCGCCAAAATTGTGTAAACTTAAAATTTGTTTCAAGTTTACATTTGTGCAACTGTGTTGCTCATTTGTGCAACTGTGTGACTCATTTGTGCAACTGTGTTACTCATTTGTGCAACTGTGTTGCTTATTTGTGCAACTGTGTTAAACATTTGTGCAACTGTGTTACTCATTTGTGCAACTGTGTTACACATTTGTGCAACTGTGTTACTCATTTGTGCAACTGGGTTACTCATTTGTGCAACTGGGTTACTCATTTGTGCAACTGTGGTGCTCATTTGCGCAACTTTGGTGCACATTTGTGCAACTGTGTGGCTCATTTGTGCAACTGTGTTGCTCATTTGTGCAACTGTGTTGCTCATTTGTGCAACTGTGGTGCTCATTTGCGCAACTTTGGTGCACATTTGTGCAACTGTGTGGCTCATTCGTGCAACTGTGTGGCTCATTTGTGCAACTGTGTTGCTCATTTGTGCAACTGTGTTGCTCATTTGTGCAACTGTGTTACACATTTGTGCAAACGTTGCTCATTTGTGCAACTGTGGTGCTCTTTGTGCAACTGTGTTGCTCATTTGTGCAACTGTGTTGCTCATTTGTGCAACTGTGTTGCTCATTTGTGCAACTGTGTTGCTCATTTGTGCAACTGTGTTGCTCATTTGTGCAACTGTGGTGCTCATTTGTGCAACTGTGGTGCTCATTTGTGCAACTGTGGTGCTCATTTGTGCAACTGTGGTGCTCATTTGTGCAACTG
>NW_025942155.1:0-19311 GCF_000764305.2 Hyalella azteca | reverse complement strand
AGGCTGTACTCATGAACAAGAAGGCTGTACTCATGAACAAGAAGGCTGTACTCATGAACAAGAAGGCTGTACTCATGAACAAGAAGGCTGTACTCATGAACAAGAAGGCTGTACTCATGAATAAGAAGGCTGTACTCATGAATTACTCACTGGCAGACGAGCTCGCCGACGAACTTGAAGAACATACAAGTGCCGCCGTTGAGACAGAAGGAGTCGTATGGGCATGGGTATACCAGCCCGGGGTCCAGCGCTGCGGGCACGCCGGGGTATGATTAGTAACAGTGGGCACTATAGGTGATACATATACAATATACTTGATAGAAAATAGATACTTGAAAATTGATAGATCATATTTCTTTTTGGGAAAAAAGTACTTATATCATCAGTCTGCTTAAATCGCAAGTCTACAAGGAATTTAAAAACAAAGAAAACGCCTAGTAAATTCACCATATCGATATTGAAAACATTTTCAATGTCGATATGGTGAATTTGCTTGGAGATTTCTTTGTTTTTAAATTCTTTTTGGGAAAAATGTTATAACTCAACAATTTTAGGAGAACGTTTCGAGGACGATTCCATGATTGGCAATAAAAAATTTAGGACACGACCACGATAAAATTACGTACATGTGAATCAATTTTCGAAATATTTTCTTTGTTATGGAAGCCATTATTCGAGTGTAGTTAATTAATCAATGTAAGGCAGGGTTCTTATCTCCTATTAAACCCCTATTTTAAGAGCTGTTATTTACTCACGTTTTTGGCAGGGTTCTGTCATTAAACACATTTTAACGTGGAGTTATTTAATCGCATTTCTGGCGGACATTTAATCACAAATTACTCACCCTTTAGTCGGAGATATTTAACATAACAGCATAACATAGTGATGTCGGCGCTGGATAGTAGGCCAGATGTGGCCTGTCGCCGATTCTTTTCCTTTTCGTGCCTTGTTTACAAGAGATCTAAAATAGTGTCATGTGACCGGATCTTTTCATGACTGACGGTAGTTTGGAATAGCTACTCGACTCCTACCGACTAGACTTTCATTAACCATACATTTTTGGTGGAGATTTGTTATGAACCTTCCATTCATGTGACGTCATTTACTCACCCTTTATAGGCGGAGGTATTTCATTAACCCCGAGTCCCGTTCGTTACTCACGCGGAATGACGCTGAGTTGCACTTGTTGTTCAGCTCTGCCCTCCCTGGAGGTGGCAACACACTTGTACACTCCAGCGTGGTCGTCCTCTACGACTCCTATACTCAGACTCGATACGATCCTTCGCGTGCCCCGAGCTGACAACCCTCCTCCTCCTCCTCCTGCCCTTCTGTTGGCAGGAAAATATCCGCCCGAAGGACGTCTAGGATGCGTAGGGCGGTGACTGTTTGACGTATTATTCCTACGTAAAGGTTGGCTGTCAGTCGGTCCCGTCGGTTGCCCGCTCGCATGAAGTCTCGGCCGATTAGGATGGCTTGGGTGGAGGACTGGGCCGAGCCTGATACGGTTACGGGGACCTAGGCGGCTCTGGACCGCAGGTCTTTGACCTTGCCGTGTGTGTGTCTCGTTAATATAAACACGTGATGTATTTAAACGGTTACTAGATCTACTCATGTGAAAAGCTCTAGGTCTCGGTCCCGTGATGTAGTCATTCCCTAGAGGAGGATCAAGAATTTGGTCTTCTAGTTTCTGTCTGTGATTGTGGTGACGTATTTTATAGTTGTGATTAACAGTGCGGGGCGCAGCCTGGGGATGCTGGTGATCGTTGTGGTGGTGAATCTCGTTCTGTTCTTCACCAGTATAAGATCTTATCAACGAATCTTCGGGTTCTGGTTGGTTTAGTCGTGCGCCACTGAGTCTGCGTCGTGTTGTCGCTGTGTCAACGGTTGGTGTTGATGCATCAACGGTTTGTGATGACGTCGTGTCAACGGTTCGTGTTGACGTCATGTCAACGGTTCGTGTTGACGTCGAGTCAACGGTTCGTGCTGACGTCATGTCAAAGGTTCGTGTTGACATCGAGTCAACGGTTCGTGCTGACATTGTGTCAACGGTTCGTGCTGACGTTGCGTCAATGGTTTGTGATGACGTCGTGTCAACGGTTCGTGTTGACGTCGTGTCAACGGTTCGTGTTGACGTTGTGTCAACGGTTAACTCGTCAGAGTCGGTAGTGCGCCTAGAATCGTCCGAATATGAATACATTACATCGTTTATTTCTGATGATATGAGCCTGTTGAATCAAGTATAAAAATTCGTATGCAATTTAAACAATTTAGAGTAATAATGCACCGTTTGAGTTAATAATATTCAATATGGATACAATTTGAAGCGAATCGGCAAAGATGTTATGTTACAATACACAATTGTTTTGGCAAAAAAACATGAAAATAGCATTGTAGGTATTGATTCATTGAAATTATCGAGACACGTTGTTAAATCGTAAGTTATTTTAGTAAGTTATCAAGGGATGGAAATATAAAGTAGGAATCAGAAAGTCATTTAAAAGTCAATGATCGAGCGGAACATTGGAATAAAAAGTTAGACAGGTGGATAAGAATAGACGTTCATTAAATTCACTTCGTGAAATACGATTATAGTCAGTAAAGATATTATCAAAAAAGACAGATTATGAGTGAATTAAAAAATAATAAATATGAAAAACAATTATTTAAAAGAAATAATAAAGAAATAAATTGAAATTTGATTCAAACAAAAAACTCAAGAAGCCAGAAATAAGAAAAGAGCTCAAGGAAGGGCGTTGACATATTGGAGGGGCGTTGATATGGACATGGGGACCGTTGACATGGACATGGGGACCGTTGACATAATGGACGGGAGTTGACATGGACATGGGGACCGTTGACATGGACATGGGGACCGTTGACATGGACATGGGGACCGTTGACATATTGGAGGGGCGTTCACATGGACATGGGGACCGTTGACATAATGGACGGGAGTTGACATTGACATGGGAACCGTTGACATATTGGAGGGGCGTTGACATGGACATGGGGACCGTTGACATGGACATGGGGACCGTTGACATATTGGAGGTGCGTTGACATGGACATGGGGACCGTTGACATGGACATGGGGACCGTTGAAACATTGCACGGGAATTGACAGGGTCATGTGGGGCCGTTGACACATTGGAGGGGGCGTTGACATGCGCATCAAGGCAGCGTTGAATCGTTGTGTCGGAGTTGGAATAAAGTAAAAACAAGAAAACATATTTAGAAAAGAGCAATAACATGACTAAGCACACAAAAAAAATTAAATAACTCACAATGAAAACAGTTTCAGAAGTACACTTCAATAAACTACAGTAGTCAATGATAAAATAAAGCAGTCAATAATGCATGCAAACAGCGGAAGGAAGGAAGGAAGTTTTGGAGTCGAAAACGTAGTATTACTGTGAACAAACATTGTTTCCATTGCTTGAAAAACAGTAAATGCAAGGAAAATTCAATTGGTAAAAAGATAAGTAAAAAAACAACACAATTTTGCTTCAGCAATACACATGAAGATGACGTAACTATACAGAATGACAAAGGAATAGGAAATAATTGCTGGAAAAAAACTATGGTTTTGAAACGAAATGAACTAAACTCTGACTTGTGTAACGCAAAATAAATCATATATTAATTTGTGAAATCAAATATTCTCATTTATTTAGAAATCATTCCGTTTCCATGCTCAGCGGAAACAATTACATACCTAAGGGATTTATATGAAAATAAGCGAAGCCAGAAAATCGTCCGATCAAAACAGAACATCAAATAAAAAACAGGTCTCACCGATTTTTATTCTTTTTCCGTTTCTTTTGTTTGCGTTTTTTGGATGAGAAACGTTGCCCGTTGGAGTCTCTCGTCTCACGAACTCCACTCGAAGGCCTGAGACTCAACAACTGTCTCAGAGGTCGGCGTTCGAGCAAAGGTTCGCCTTCAACTCGATTTTGCAGCGGATCGCTGCCGAGAATAGATAGTCCGTCTCCCGAGACTTCAGCGCCGCTTACCAAATCCTGCGACGGCTGGACTTTGAAAGTAAAATTCTTCCGGGAGGCAGGCTGGCTCTGAAAGTCTTCATCCCCGCTCCCTAGAGTAGGCCTTGAAAGACCTGCAGAAATTTCTAGAATCGGTCTAGAAAGCCCCCCAGAAATACCTTGAGTTGGCCTAGAAAGGCTGGCAGAGATTCCTAGAGGCGGCCTAGAGAGCCTCCCAGAAATTCTTGGTCGGACGCCGACATGGCGGCGAGACTCGCTCAGATTTTCGTATCGACGCCACCAATCGCCAGCGATTGGTGAATCCCGCCTCGTCCTGCGATGCTGCACAGGCTCATGTCGGTTGTGGTGAGGCTTCCTGTGGTGCTGAGGCGTGCGGTGACGAGNAAGCTATGAATACGGTGACTCTGGTACGGCTGAGCTGTGAATACGGTGACTCTGGTACGGCTGAGCTATGAATACGGCGACTCTGGTACGGCTAAGCTATGAATACGGTGACTCTGGTACGGCTGAGCTGTGAATACGGTGACTCTGGTACAGCTAAGCTATGAATACGGTGACTCTGGTACGGCTGAGCTGTGAATACGGCGACTCAATTAAAGAATACGGCGAAGCCATGAATTTCTCCGCGCAAGAGAATGCGGTAAGTATTAATTAGATGCCCTGTCGCAGTTACTGAAGAAATATTCAAATTTTAAATTAGAACAAATTGTATGTTTATTCACATTTGTGAGCTAATTCTACTCAAAGATACGAAACGAGTTGAAAAATTGCATTTGATTTGATAAATTGTCAATTAATTTTCAATCATGTGTATTGATTCTACTCATGGTTGCGAACAATAGCTAAATAAGGACTGTGTTACTGAACTGAACCTTCTTATCGAGTTTAATTATAGCAATAAGTGATAGTGGTTGAGCGCAAGTGTATAGAAGCGAAAAAATCTCCATCTGANAACACAGTTGCACAAATGAGCAACACCTGTCTCTTATACACATCTAGATGTGTATAAGAGACAGGAACTGAACCTTCTTATCGAGTTTAATTATAGCAATAAGTGATAGTGGTTGAGCGCAAGTGTATAGAAGCGAAAAAATCTCCATCTGAAAAGTTTAGCTTGTGCTATGCAGATTTAATATGAATTGTCTTAAGAAAATCTGTATGATTTTCCATTATACATTAAAATATTTATTCTATCGAAATTCTCAGAACGCAAATGTAGAAAAGATATTAACAAGAAAAAAAATTTTAGGTACATGACGAAGTTATAAAATGAAAACCAACGTTATGATTCAATTAAATGCACGCGAAATAAAATTGAAATAAACAATGTACATAAAAAGTGAGACATAACTGCAAAAATCTGATCTGCGCGCCAAGTGTTGTATAGCGTCAAAATTGTATAAACTCAAAATTATAAACTGTGATATTTGACCAATATCATGTTAATTCATTATTCGGTTTAATTCATACATTTTTATCACGCTTCACTGCTGCCATTGGAGGCTTGAATGCCAACCAACCTGACACGAGGACGAGCTAAATGTGTTACTCATTTGTGCAACTGTGTTACACACTTGTGCAACTGTGTTGCACATTTGTGCAACTGTGTTGCACATTTGTGCAACTGTGTTGCTCATTTGTGCAACTGTGTTACTCATTTGTGCAACTGTGTTGCACAAATGTGTAACTGTGTTGCTCATTTGTGCAACTGTGTTACACATTTGTGCAACTGTGTTGCTCATTTGTGCAATTGTGTTACACATTTGTGCAAACGTTGCTCATTTGTGCAACTGTGGTGTACACATTTGTGCAACTGTGTTGCTCATTTGTGCAACTGTGTTACACATTTGTGCAACTGTGTTACACATTTGTGGAACTGTGTTACACATTTGTGCAACTGTGCGGCTAATTTGTGCAACTGTGTTGCTCATTTGTGCAACTGTGTTACACATTTGTGCAACTGTGTTACACATTTGTGCAACTGTGTTACACATTTGTGCAACTGTGGTGCTTATTTGTGCAACTGTGTTGCTCATTTGTGCAACTGTGTTGCTCATTTGTGCAAGTGTTGCTTATTTGTGCAACTGTGTGGCTCATTTGTGCAACTGTGTTGCTCATTTGTGCAACTGTGTGGCTCATTTGTGCAATTGTGTTACACATTTGTGCAAACGTTGCTCATTTGTGCAACTGTGGTGCTCTTTGTGCAACTGTGTTGCTCATTTGTGCAACTGTGTTGCTCATTTGTGCAACTGTGTTGCTCATTTGTGCAACTGTGTTGCTCATTTGTGCAACTGTGTTGCTCATTTGTGCAACTGTGTTGCTCATTTGTGCAACTGTGTTGCTCATTTGTGCAACTGTGTTGCTCATTTGTGCAACTGTGTTGCTCATTTGTGCAACTGTGTTGCTCATTTGTGCAACTGTGTTGCTCATTTGTGCAACTGTGTTGCTCATTTGTGCAACTGTGTTGCTCATTTGTGCAACTGTGTTGCTCATTTGTGCAACTGTGTTGCTCATTTGTGCAACTGTGTTGCTCATTTGTGCAACTGTGTTGCTCATTTGTGCAACTGTGTTGCTCATTTGTGCAACTGTGTTGCTCATTTGTGCAACTGTGTTGCTCATTTGTGCAACTGTGTTGCTCATTTGTGCAACTGTGTTGCTCATTTGTGCAACTGTGTTGCTCATTTGTGCAACTGTGTTGCTCATTTGTGCAACTGTGTTGCTCATTTGTGCAACTGTGTTGCTCATTTGTGCAACTGTGTTGCTCATTTGTGCAACTGTGTTGCTCATTTGTGCAACTGTGTTGCTCATTTGTGCAACTGTGTTGCTCATTTGTGCAACTGTGTTGCTCATTTGTGCAACTGTGTTGCTCATTTGTGCAACTGTGTTGCTCCTGTCTCTTATACACATCTAGATGTGTATAAGAGACAGGAGTCAGGCTGTGCAGGGTTAATTTTCAGATGTACAGCCCGCAGCCCTTGAGTCAGGCTGTGCAGGGTTTAATTTCAAGATGTACAGCCCGCAGCCCTTGAGTCAGGCTGTGCAGGGTTCATTTTCAAGATGCACAGCCCGCAGCCCCAGAGTCAAGCTGTACTTTACTAACATTAATATTCATTGGAAGATCTCGAGGCCACCAAGGAGCCTCAGTGTTAATAGCCACAACAATAAGCAAATCAATCATCCTCCGAACCCCCAGATGCTCGCCGAATTTTCTTCCTCAAACAAAGGGAGAGAAATTACGATTCTTGAGGAGTTCGCTATACTAAATTAATTACAACATTCCTGATCAAAGCTGGCGGTTGGCGAGCTGTCGCTCGTATTCCAGGTTAGATGAGAGTGATAAATTTAGCGAAAGTAAGTGTGAAATTAAGCGGCTTGCCACGTAAGGTAATCAATTACTAGACTATAGGTTTAGACCCTGCGCGCCTCAAGCTGGTGCGTGTATGTCTGGGCAGACGATAATGCTGCTGCTGTGAGAACAGACCATCAGACCATCTGGTTCTGAAGGCACTTTCACTGCTGCTTCTGTGTCTATCGTGTTCTAAAAACGGATACCCAGTCAAGGGTCAAGAACTTCAAGAGGACAACCGCATGTACATTGAAACAAACCCCGCTCTTACAGGACGGCTTTCCATGCCTGACCGTACCCCTGTAGCCGTGCGTCCTGAAAGGTCGTTGCATCAGAAGCTGCTTGCTCGAATACCTCACGAGTGTCCACCATTAAAGGATGGTATGATGATGTAAAACAAACAAGTACGTTAATTCGGTGACTTATCGTTCATTGAATTTCAGAGTTGCTCAAGGATTGTTTTGTACGATACAAATAACTATGTTGATTGAATATTCATAGAATGTTCGAAGCAAATGAAATATAACTTTGCTGAATTTCGTTGGCCAAACATTTCGTCGAGTGTGCTGCGTTGCAGCCATCAACCACTGCGACATGAACTTCATGTTTGATGACTACCCAGCCGAACGAAGGTACGTGTAAACGGAAGCGATCAATAGTTGATACAATAAGTTCGACAGAACAGATCACATAATTCGTAATAGGAAAAAGGCGGTCCTTGAATGAGGTCCTATAAGACGACAGGCGGCCCCTAAAGGAAATCCTGAGACGACAGGCGGCCCTTAAAGGAAATCCTGAAACGACAGGCGACCCTTAAAGGAAATCCTGAAACGACAGGCGGCNCCCAAAAAAACGTGGGTCGGGCTGTACGTTCACCATCAAATTTCCAAAATTTAAGTGTGCTTTTCGCTTTAATCATAAATCTGCCCGACACACGTTTTTTGGGGCGAGCCATAATTTATTTTCTACTTTTTAGTCCACAAGAAAAACGTGGTTTTTTAAAAAGTTTTTTTTAAGTATTTTATTTTCTACTTTTTAGTCCACAAGAAAAACGTGGTTTTTTAAAAAGTTTTTTTTAAGTATTTTATTCATTTATTTATTGCTATTTTCATTACACGCAGAGTTCCCAATGACACTCACATTTCCCACTGTACAAAAGACACAAGTTTTTTTAGTTATCACAAAGTTGTTGCAGTTAAAACAGTTTCGGTTAACGCAACGTTGAATTTTTAGCTAACACAACAAAAAAACATGTATAAGCAGCGCTCATGTTCAGGATTCCGAATGTATGACCTAAACATCTATGTTTTTGACACCTAAAAGCTTAGCTGACAGATGCGCCTTCGTATTAACGGCCGCGTAAATTAGTGCAATTGTCGAAAAATTCATAAAAATGCATTCCCTCACAAGGCTACGAAAGAACAAAACAAATAATTTTATTAGTGTCTTTTACGTCTTCAAATCAGATTTACAAATTTAAAAACATAAGCTGTGCGACTCTCACTCAAAATTTAAAGTAAAACGCAAATCTTAGATTACTTTGCAAGTACGTGGCACGCCATATAAACACCAGACGCACGTGAATGTGTTACACAATCCTTGTTCCAAAAGCTAGGTATATCTTCATAGATATATAAATAAGAACAAACATCGACACATTGGTTTTTCAAGTAAAAAATCTATCACATCTGGTCAGCGGCTATAAAGAAAACAGCCAATTCCATATAGAGAATAAAAGTGTTAGCCAATATGCTCCTGTATTCTATGGGAGCTCCACTTATTAGGACTTTTTAGCGCATTTTCTCATTTTTGGAAAAAATGCACTATTGTGCTCGCCATGCCCATCTGTCCGTCCGTCCGTCCGTCGGTCTGTCCGTCCGTCTGTCTGTCTGTCTGTCTGTCCGCCTGTCCGTCCGTGACTTCACGTTTTCGTCGACGAGAAAATGTACTCTCTGTCACACACTGCAGTGAGTACTGAGTTATATTTTCAGCTTTGTGTTCATCCCATTTTTTCATAATGTATTAAACGTACAGCCTACAATTGCGTGGTGCAAGCCGTTGACAACGATGAAGCAGCATAACTTTGTCTCAGAAAATTTCTTTTACAACTACCAACAGTCGGACGCAGCCGAACATCCTTGCAATCGTTCGAAGACATTCCGATCTCCTGTTGAAATGTTCGACGAGCCGAGAAGGAAGCGCCGTGTTTTGGATGCTTTTCCGTGAGACGTCTGGGCCAGACGAGGGCGAGTCGATCTCGGGCCAAGCAGTTATTACTGACGCGGTCGTGACACATTGCCGACAATCATAGCATGACTCTACCATCGCACAATGAACTGCTCCATCTTCTCTCTTGTCAATGACTTCATGACTTTATTGCCGGCCGGCACAACACAACGGCTGGAACTCGTGCAGCGAACCTGGGGCCCTACTTTCAAAACTCGCTAAGTTAACGTAAGTACTTACGCTCTATTTTCTTGTCTATGATTGGTGGATTTCGCTTGAAAGGCCGTCAATGATTGGCTAATGAACTTACGATCTCTTAACTTTTTTGAAAGTATGGCCCCTGGAACACTGAATTGCGCTGTGTCTAGCATGGCATCAGGTGGCTGTAAGTTTCTTCATTAGAAGAGGTTAGGTAAGTTAGGTTAAGTTTGGTTCGTTAAGTTTGGCTAGGTTAAGTAGAGTTTGATTAGGTAAGTTCTATTAAATTTGGTCAAGTTGTGTTAAGTTTGGTTAGGCTGGGTTAAGTTTGGTTAGGCTGGGTTAAGTTTGGTCAAGCTGGGTTAAGTTTGGTTAGGCTGGGTTAAGTTTGGTTAGGCTGGGTTAAGTTTAGATAGGTTGGGTTAAGTTTGGTTAGGCTGGGTTAAGTTTGGTTAGGCTGGGTTAAGTTTGGTTAGGCTGGGTTAAGTTTAGATAGGTTGGGTTAAGTTTGGTTAGGCTAGGTCAAGTTTTGTTAGGTTAGGTTAAGTTTGGTTAGGTTAGGTTTTGTTAAGTTTGATTGGGCTGGGATAAGTTTAGTTAAGTTTGGTTAAGTTAGGTCAAGTTTGGTTAGATTAGGTCAAGTTTTGTCGAGTTAGGTAAATAACAATAACTTTTCTCTAATGCATTTGCACAACAGAAGAATTACCGTAAGTGCTCGTCTATCAGAGTTCATTTGTTATGTTCAAAGACTTTTCGTGCATCAAATATTTCCCACACAAGTTAGAGACGAAACTTTTTGTTGAAACTTGAGGACTGTCGAGCCTCATAGGAAACTTAATTAAAAGATATTACAACGACTCAAAAATTATATGGAAGGTGCGATTCGTTCATTTACTGCTTTGAGGTGTTCACAAGCACAACCAAGAACTTGAGTTAATTAATTAAAACCATCATTTGTTTCCCGTCAAACTGACCTCGGGGAGAACTCACTACTTTAATTAGTAATTCCGTCACGGACCAAATTTCGGACTAGTCGAGCGGACAAAACCTGACACTATTGTGTCCTTACTGGTACTAATGTCCTGCCATTAGTGTGCAAACTGTCTCCATAGTGTTCTGCTATTAAGTGTGCAAACTGGCACGAGTGTCCTGTTAATAGTGTTTAAATAGTGTTTAGCGCAGTCTTGTGGCCCAACAACCTACAATATTCCATTTATTCAATACAAATTGTGTATTGTGTGTGAAGTGCAGGCAAATATCTGAGGTATTGATGAAAGTATAGATTCAGGCACCATTGGCCTCAAGCTAGGAGTTCATTCTATATAGATCATTTATTCATCAACTGAACAGTAGTACTATTTCTATGTATATTTTTATTCCGTCAAGCACTCATGATCACCATGATGACTATTATTTCAAAATTCCTCCCAAGAGTCGCTCTCTGTAAGCCCATCTCTCTACAAGACATTAAGAACCAGAAGGCAGGGCGGGCATGATTTCTGGCCATGGTAAATTTTCACCGGGTTTATCTTAATCACAAAGCGATTTTTCCTAAGGTCTTATCGCGACAGATCAGCTGTCGCCGGGGACTGATCCCGGCCTGACGCGAGACTGACGCTCACAGCGACAGTGATGGACAGAAGCTCCAGCCCGCCAATCCCGCAGCGTCGAACACCCGCGAGAAATGGCGCGGCGCCGCCTTTGAGAAATTGCTGTAACCCGCAGCCACCTGGGCCCTGAATCAGGGACGTGGCCCTCTATAAGACAGCCATCAGGGCCTTGAGTCGGGGACGTGGCCCTCTATAAGGCAGCCACCTGGGCCTTGAGTCGGGGACGTGGCCCTCTACAAGGCAGCCACCTGGGCCTTGAGTCGGGGACGTGGCCCTCTATAAAGCAGCCACCTGAGTCAAGCGTCTGCTTGCCATAAAGAAATTGAAAGCTAAGCTATGTTGCTCTGAATAATGCACACTGCACAAGCCAATACGCGGCACAGTTGGAGAACATATTTGAAGCTTACGAGCCCTTTTTTTTTTTTTGTTTATCTAGAACTACTTTAAAGCATTGGTATGTTCGAATACTAAAGGAAAATCTGCACCAAGCTTCCATAACCAATCTAACAGCGTGAACTGCTTTGATATGGGGACTTTGTTGAAAAAACATCATATTCGATTGCTCATTGCACTTATTGCAGTTAAGAAAAAATACGCTTAAGGCGTATTTTATCAACAGCGTAACAACAGCAACGGTATTTTTAAGAACGGCGTAGAAGTAGCAATTCTGGCAACTATAGTTTGTTAATGAGCGCGTGGGCAACCGCGAATTTGGCTTCGTAATGTTCGGAAGTCGAGTTTTTCAGTTAAATTCAATTTTGTTGTTAATGGCAAAGAGTTTTATGGCATGCGTTGCACAATTTTGATTGCTACCACGACAAAGGGTTGAAATTAGTTTGAGTATGATGATTTTTATCTCCCATTTTAGTTTCAAAATTAAATTTCTATACTAAAATACCGATTAAAAATTTTAAGCTGAATCTGAAGAAAATAAGCTAGACCCAACACAAACGAATTTGCCAGTATTCTTCTTTTTAAGCGGTTCCTGAACTAGAAACCGGAATTCGACAATTATGATTTTTAAATTAATTTTCTTCATACAATTTATTCGCTTTTATGAACCAAATTCAATGAGTCCAACCAATGTCGGCGGCTGGTCGTAGGGTAATCCTGATTGGTGCAACGACCATGATTACAATCACACATGATTGCTCATTACAGTTATTTCATTTTCTTACCATAAAAATAGATTCAATGATAAATACATAAAAATACTTCCCATAAAAATACGTTGAAATTAAAAAAACTTCGTCTAAGAAAAAAATTGGACGGCCAGACGCCACTGTATAAGTTACGTTAATACAATCCACAGACTGCATGCCAATAGCATTAGTCGTTGGCATCACAAACGTCGAGGAAAGTCACAACTTGACTGTTCAATAAACACTAGAGATTCACGACCCTTTGGCCTGTAAGTAGTAAGTAGTTCAGGCACGAGATTTGGCCCCCAGATACTTAGCACACACTTTCACCCTCGCTGCCGTAATTTGCTGACATTCAAATGCAAATGCGATCGCTGGCCAGAGTTTGATCAGTAAACAATTGTCGCCGTTATATTAGTAGGCGGCCAGAAACGTAGCTCTTGAAATTCGGTGACTGGTAAGTAGCAGTGTCGACAGATGGGCCTCTTTCCGGTCAAATTCGACTCTTAGAGTCTATATTTTCGATTCCGTTGACCGGCCAAAATCTAAAGATGGCCTTACAGTTATTAAAATTTTCGACGTCTAAAAAGGCGAAAAAGTCAATTGCTGCTTATCAAATTACTACATTACTAATTAATATTAAACTGTGGTCGCTTTGGACCTATTTTGCGAGTTTATTTGGCCATTTTCTCTTGCGCACCATCTGGCAACCCTGCATGGTCAAATTCGTAGGCAGCCGAATGGCAAACGGTTGGCCGCCGCTGTAACTGCCATATTCCTCAATTAGGCATTTCAGTGATTTTTAAAAGAAAAATACGTTGATTTTTCAGTGATTTTTAAAAGAAAAATACGTTGATTTTTCAGTGATTTTTAAAAGAAAAATACATTGAAAAATCATGCGTAGCCGTCACTCAAAGTCCAGTCCTAATGAACTCCAGGACATAGACGCCATCATTGTATTCAAATCACGGGTGTTAACTTAGACTGATTTGGTGTGGTTCGGGAGGCGTGGAAGCTGCACTGATATTAAACATACATTGATCATACATTCATCATTAATTCATCATACAATGTAGCATCAAGCATCATATGCACTGTATCTTCCATCACAATCATAGGCTACGTACAGCGCACTCACATGCACGATACATCGCATCACACAAGTGACATGCATGCAAATTAATTAATTAAGACGACTCATCACATCAGCTAATGAACTTTGTCATCACTTCCACAGACTGCGCACGCTCAGACGCGCATCACTTCCACGTACAGGCTGCGCTCGATCAGCAAATGAGACGCGCATCACTTCCACAGTCTGCGCATCACGTCCACAAACAGCATCACTTCCGCAGACTGCGCACGCTCAGCTAATGAGACGCGCATCACTTCCACAGGCTGCGCATCACTTCCACAGTCTGCGCATCACTTCCACAGACTGCGCATCACTTCCACAGACTGCGGATCACTTCCACAGCCTGCGCNGTTTTCAATAGTGTACAACCGTACGCAAGTAAAATCATGAGCAAGTAGTAAAATTTTTTATTTTTATGATATTAGGCCTGTGAATTTCCGTTTATATATAATATTTAAAGTCTGTCGAAATGCAAGGCTTGAAGTCATAAATCTTATTTTATATTGTTCACTTTAAATTCATGTTAAGCTAACGATGGCCGACTTTAATTGTTAATTAACCGCTTTATTTGCACTTCTATTTCGCCAGAATTAATTGAAGTTAGGAACTCAAATAATATTGATTCATATTAAATGTATGCGAATAATTGAAAGCGCAATGTTGAGTTGCATATGAAGATACCATGACTCGTAATAAAGTTATCCGAATAACGAAAAATAAGTTGTCCAAATAACGATGCATTTTATTTTGTGGGTCATCCATAGCAAGCTTAGCCCGGCAAAAGGCCGTATTAGTGCTACGTACGCGCATAAGTGTGTCACTATTTACACAATATCGCCCGTTCATTTTTCAGAGTGCATGGTCTAAGTCCCCACCAAGCGATCAAGCCATAGCGGCAGCGGCCAGATAATTCCCCTCGACTCCATTGCATAATGAGACAAGGCTCGACAGTGTAAGTTTTGCAGCTGTTGCTGTAGCCATTTACTCTTCGGGACCTTTTTGCTTTTTTTTCTTGATCTCGCACCTAATCAAAAACCGCGGCCACATCTTCGTAGATAAAATCTTACGTCGGCCGGTCTTGAAAAGCGATTCATTTCTACACTAAGAGCAATAAGCGGGACATTCTCTAAATTGCAAAGCACATTTTGCCCATTCGTGGTTTACATAGTCTGGCCCCGGAAATGGCATATCAGTGCATCTTCCGCTCTCTGCTCGCACTGTAGGTTAAAAAGTGTGTCACTATTAGGATAATATGAGCCGTTCATTTTTCTGACAACATCTTGTATTTGCGCGGATACTACACAAGATTCTATATTCTTTTTCTGATAATATGACCCATTCATATTTCTGAGTGCAGCGTGTGTTTGCACAGAGACTACACAAGATTTCTTTTGTTTTTCTACGGGCATTAGTCATCGCTTCTGGACTCGCTAACGAACAAGCGAGTGGAGCAGGGGCAGGATTGCTGCCAGGCCTGCCTTTCATTTTCAAACGTCACCTGCGTTAAATTTATGGGCGGGTTATAGGCGGCCATCGATGATTCGACGCTGAATTTTACTGAATGTTCAGTAGTGAATTGAGTGTGAGTTAGCAGGTGCGCGATGCAATGTTTAACATGTTTGAGTGAATAACGCACTGCTGTCCTTATACTGTACAGGAAAAACAATTTCAAAACAAGTTATTTATGGTGCTAAAATATACGTTTTCTTAGCAAATATACCGGGTTCCAGTCTCGGCTGATTTATTGGTGGGAACTGAATGGCTGAAAATCACTGGTCCGTTTGCATGCAAAAATTATTGAAATTAAGCTTTGTTACGAAACATTTTTTATATTATATATAAGCGCGATATTTAGGATTGGATATTGTATAGAAGGCAGCATTCCAGCGTGGCCTGGGACTGCTACGTCCGAAACACTTCCGTGATTACCAAGAATACAAAAAATATTATCAGGGACTCGGGAATAAAAGACGAACTCGATCGGTCAGGCAGATTAGTCCCGTACGTTTAATTTGAACGAGCAAATTGTCGAAGCTCAGAAGAAAAACACATACACATCCACGTACCTAGTTTATATATAAATATACCACAACACATACACATACCTAGTTTGTATAGTGTGTATATAAATATAACATAACACATACACATGTCTGTGCAGCGACGTAGGGAAGAGATTTTATGGAGCGAAGTGAGCAGATGAAATAAAATTAGCGATATTTAGGCTACATAACAATTCAGTGAATTGTTGAAATAAATGAGAAACTTATGAATTGGGCAGAAGTGTGGAAGACAATATGGTTACGAAGGTATAATTAAGAAGCAATTTAAATATTCAAGTCTGAGAATGCTAAAGTGAGCGAAATTTACCGGAGAAATACTAGTGACATTTTCGGGAAATTTTGGGAAGTGAATAGGATTTTTTGACGCGCTGAGAGTCTAAAAAAATATTCAAACTGACAAATTAAAATAAGTGGTTGAGAAACTAGATATGTTACATTAAATATTTGTTTTAAAGAATAGGAGTTAAGAAGAAGCCGTCGAATATTAATGTCTGGCGAGAAATAGCCAGATGTCAATAACAACTATATGCTAGCAAAGAGGCCGCATAATACGGTGTCATCATGGCATAATACGGTATGTCAATAACAACTATATGCTAGCAAAGAGGCCGCATAATACGGTGTCATCATAGACATAATATGATGTCATCATGGACATAATATGGTGTCTTTATGACCATTGATGATGAATGCTTGTAAAAGCCCTCGTCACTAACAATATACGCGATTGCTAGGCGTCTTCTTTCAAATACATTGGGGTAAAAAAGATCCCGAAAAGATCAGTTTCTGAGTCCAGCATATAAGAAATAGAATTTGAATAGAAGAAACCCATGAGAAAAAGAACTTTACTCATTCAGCGAAACAATAATTAATTTCGATGCTAAAATTGCAGCTGCTGAATATTGTGCAGAAAAAAATACTGCATATTGTTTTCCTAGTAAAATCTGACGCTAAAATGTCCAGTTGGGGAAGAGAGAACAACAAGAATGGCATTTCCATACATAATTGGGAAGCAGTGACAACAATGGACATGTAAAAACCAATTAATAAACAAGAAAGATCAGTTAAGAACCTTTGGTATAATAAGTTGACAACAACAGGCACATGAAGTTAAAACGTTGAATGAACGTTGATTCAACGAAATGAACTCGTTTTCAACGCTTTTTCAACGTCATTTGAATGAAGGACAGTAATGAATTAGGATGAAACACAGTGCATTTCACTCACACTTGCCGTGAGCGCACACGTCGCTGTGTCACGCTCATGGTGTTGGTGTTGACATGGTCGCCCGCCACGCGTGTCTGTGACGCGTCATCAACACGCTCGATGACGTCATCAAGACGCAGGATGACGTCATCCTTGTACCACGTGATGGTAGGTAGCGGGGAACCCTCGAACACGCACGTCAGGTTCACGCTGTGCCCGCGCACCACAGAGTCGCTCTTCGGTAGCCGCGACACCACAGCTGGCGGCCGACGGTCTGTGAAGGACGGAAGAATATAATGGGTAAATATATTATTGTTTGTGTAGTTAAATTAATTAATTCGAGTGAATGAATCGGTACACAGAAAAAATATAACTCAGTACTCACTGCAGTGAGTGACAGAGAGCGCATTTTCTCGTCGACGAAAACTTGAGGTCACGGACGGACGGACGGACAGACAGACAAACGGACATGGCGAGCACAATAGTGAATTTCTCCCATAAATGAGAAAATGCGCTAAAAAGTGGATGGGTCTCATTGTCAAAGTAGTGACACACTTTATTATCCGCAGCACAAACAGAGAAGGTGCGTAGTGCTGACACGACTAAACTGGGTCAGGATGACTCACATAAAAGCAGAAAGTGCATCGGGATTTGGACAAAAGTCCCACATTTATATGTGTGTAGCAGTTACGGTATTTTGATAGCCATGATCCCACGGCAATTCCGAAAGTAAAAATTTTTCTCTCCAATTCCGGTACGTAAACTCGTATACAAAATTATTTTTTCTTTCCATCGCATAAGTACGATATGGTTACCAGATGGCCTAAAAATGGCCACGTCCGCGGACAAACAAGGCCTAAAATTTAATATTTACTAGTAAATTTGTAAGTACCGGTGCATAAATTTTACTTTTTTCCGTACTTTATACATTTTAATTAGGTACCGCCATCATAAATTTTTCCGGCCAACGAAATTAAAAAAATATATAACTCAGTACTCACTGCAGTGAGTGACAGAGAGCACATTTTCTCGTCGATGAAAACGTGGTCACGGACGGACAGACAGACAGACGGACATGGCGAGCACAATAGTGCATTTTTTCCATAAATGAGAAAATGCGCCAAAAAAACAAAAGCGGAATTTGTCCGAAAAAAACACCCTGCAATCCACTGGTGGACCGCATACCGCACTCAACGTGTTTAAGAATTCCCAGTTTAAAATATTGAAGATATTTCTCTATGTTTTGAGGATATTATTTAATCTTTCCAAGATATTCTGATGTTATATATATTAACGTATTATATTATAGATATTGTGTACTATTACAGATATTGTGAAATATATTATAGATGCATTTACAAGACCAATATTGAGGAATAGGAGGTCAGACAATAGTTTATCAATAAATCGTTAACATGTATTTACTAATACGATATATTTTACGTAGCCTTAATGATCCACTCATTTCGATATGGTCGCCAGATGGCCTAAAAACGGCCAAGTCCGCGGACAAACAAGGCCTATAATTTAATATTTACTCGCAAATTTGTAGGTTCCGGTGCATAAATTTTACTTTTTTCCGTACTTTATACATTTTAATTAGGTACCGCCATCATAAATTTTTCCGGCCAACGAAATAAAAAAAACAAAATTGAATTTATCGGAAAATAAACAACCTGGTGGACCGGAGCGGACTCAACGTGTTGAAGTATTCCCAGTTTAAATATTAAAGATATTTCTCTGGTTTAGAGGATATAATGAAATCTTTTCAAGGTATTATGATATAATATATATTACTGCATTATAAAATATCTCAGATATTTTGATGTATATTATAGATGCATTTACAAGATATTTCACTTCAATATTGAGGAAAAGGTAGTCAGACGATAGTTTATCGAGAAATCGTGATCATGTATACGAAATTTCGTAACGTATTTAGATGTATAATGTTTTCTAAGTTCAATGAAATATTTAGACGATTTATCTAGCAGCTTATTTTTTATGCAAAATAATTGTAACCATTACAATACAATATATTCATAGGAGCATTATGATATATGTTAACTCCAGTAGCATCTTGACGTATATTGATCTATAATGATGCATTCAGACTAGCTGTAATATGTTTTATCGTATTGTTTTTGAACACTTTTATCGAGTATTTAAGATACTTAGACGTGATGTTTAGATATATCGTGGAATACTACTATAATATAACACGATATAGTATAGTATAACATTCTGTAGTGAACTTATATATATAAATCTATATATTGGTACTATATATAATATATAATATTGGTACAATATATAATGTATTTGTAGGCATTACGGCTGTCATTCGAAGCGTCAGTGGCGTGACAGCCGCGCTACGTCGTCTG
>NW_025942154.1:0-385 GCF_000764305.2 Hyalella azteca | reverse complement strand
ACGTAGTCGGGCAGCGGCCGCCCGTTCACGAACACGCCCCCCAGCTGGTTGACCCCCGCCTGACCTAAGGGGCGTTAGGGTTTATCTCAGCCGAGAAGAAACTTTCACATGCAAATATTATTGACAATCATAATCAGTGAAATTGTTAGCGATCATCAAATGGAGTTCATCAATAACTATAACTTCATAACTTCATAATAACTAATATAACTTCATAATAACTTCATCAATAACAAACTATGCTATCAGTTCATTGGTTCAGGGTTCTTAGAAGTGGTCTAGTCTTAGATAGTCAAGGGGACTCAAAGACAGAGTTGACTTTAAGTGAACTATATTTATATTACGGAACGCGTGACAAAGCGGGGTGACTATATTAGCAAGGCTT
>NW_025942153.1:0-656 GCF_000764305.2 Hyalella azteca | reverse complement strand
ATGTTTCATCACATTCATGCAGCCTACATGTTTCATCATATCCATGCAGCCCACATGTTTCATCATATCCATGCAGCCCACATGTTTCATCACATCCATGCAGCCAACATGTTTCATCATATCCACGCAGCCCACATGTTTCATCACATCCATACCACACACAAGTTTCATCACATCCATGCAGCCAACATGTTTCATCATATCCATGTTTCACACGGAACATGCGTGTTGAGCCAACGATCGCGTGATCTGTTATTTTAGAACGCCGTGCTGCCTGAAAATGCGGCCATCCTTGGTCATAGAAAAATATATAAATAAGGCTACAGTGGCAAAAATTTCACAGCCATTCTTGCTCCTTTTTATGCCGCAAATTCATCTCGCAAAACCTTTTATTTTGGTAACAAATTTTGCCTAAAGTTAAATAACGACAAGAAATGATGAATTCCTGGTGAAAAATCATGTCAATCGTGATCTGGTATATTATTTAGGCTCTTCTAAAGATTTATAAAGAATTAAATGTCATAATCACACTTATGGACCTTTTAAGATTGGACGACCAAGTGGTGGCCCAGTGGTTACAGTTCAGAGTACCAGGATTGGCGCAGAGAGGCGCGGGTTCGATCCCAGCTCTGTGCGCCAGTTTCTGGTCAGAATCG
>NW_025942152.1:0-309 GCF_000764305.2 Hyalella azteca | reverse complement strand
AGAGGGATGTGGGTGAGGCAGTGGAGATTAGTGAGGAAACAGTGAGAGAATGGGAATAGGGGAGATAAAGAGTGAGTGGGTTCAAAGAGACAGAGGGATCAAAAGTAGGACTAGAAAATGTGTGGAGAAGAATTACCAGAAAAAAACGATTGATAAACACCAGAAAACAGATTATGCGACATATCTTATAAGCTAATATTTAAACCATAGACATAGAGAAATTAGCGAATTAGAATATAAGTAGCAGAATAGGTGGGAGAAGACAACGAGGAAGCGAGAACAAAATATTTAGAATGTCGTGCCATGCAT
>NW_025942151.1:0-234 GCF_000764305.2 Hyalella azteca | reverse complement strand
CTTATATTTATTTTACTTATTATATTTCTATGATATTTTTCTAGATTCTCTTGTAATTTAGATTACCAACAAAGGAATTTTTTTCACACATACCTGATTATAGCCAAAGAAAAAAGTCTTAAAAATAAATGAATTATTAAAGCGTTTTATTGTTTTTATGTGTGGCTTTTGCTGGATTGTTTAGTTTGTTTATTTCACCAATTTCTAGCCTCTACTATAGGGAGCTTTAAAAAT
>NW_025942150.1:0-9568 GCF_000764305.2 Hyalella azteca | reverse complement strand
ATTGTATCTTCGATGTTCTTTTCAAGCAAAAAAAATTGAACATATACACTAAAATTAATTTTATTGATGTAATTCTAGTCGAAGTTAACTCACATTCTTCGTTCCAATGCCTTTGCAGTAAGCAGAGAGATTAGGAGAGTACCTATGAATAAAAAAATAGGATCGGGAACACACTTAGAGATAAATGTACAGTGATAATTAGTCACCGTTACTGTGATAATTATTGACTGTGACTAAATGTACTGTGATTATTAGTCACCGTTAGTTTAGTGAACACATGTGAGCCTAAGCTGCTACCTGACGAGTGACCGCCTCCTGTTAAGGAATTCCGACATCAAGACAGGAATCCTGTGTACGGGATCCCAGATCCTGAGGAGCTTGGGATTTCGAGCGCAGTTGTCTTACTTGAAACACTAACCCATCATCCTTATCATAGAACAGGTAAAAAATATAACTCAGTACTCACTGCAGTGAGTGACAGAAGAGCGCATTTTCTCGTCGACGAAAACGTGAAGTCATGGACGGACAGACAGACGGACGGACATGGCGAGCACAATAGCGCATTTTTTTCATAAATGAGAAAATGCGATAAAAATGAATAAATAATATTCTATGCATGATAAAATGATATAAGAAATAAAATTTTCGTTGAGGATGCGATTGGTCTTAGCTTCAGAATAAGCTATCGCATGAGTGTGTGAAATATTGCATGATCAGAACACATAAACAATAAAAGAAAAACTTATTTCGTACCGGAAAAATTTATTGCTGATTATGCATCGCGACTTTGGAATAAACAACTCTCCGGCAGATTAAATAACCTTCTGATTGGTTAGCCACTTAATGCTCATCAACTCCGGTGTTTACAACGACAGGATGCGAACGGAAATTAATCAAATTTAAAGTCATCGACGAAAGTATTAAATCAGTTGAGATACATTAAATAGATAAAAAAATATGTCTGATTCAGAAATGATCCTTCATCCATTCTCTTGATCACTTGTTCATTGACATTATCGAAATTATAACTTGACCGAATTTTCTTTAAAAAGCTAAAGCTGGTTTAAATGCCAAATCATATAAATGGGAATGGGAGAAGTTGTCTACTTAATATCACTAACGTTAAATTACTTGTACACTAACTAATATAACTGATAATATAATTTAGAAGGCACGAGAAATGTGTGCAGTTATAAGCTTGTGATCAGCTTGCTGGGAGACTGCAGTGGATTTTCTGGCTGTAGAGTATAAATACTAGGTAATATATAATGAAGCTTTAATGTGATATTATGCATGCATTTTGTTTAGAGATCTCACGACCTTTCATCCACGATCCGTGGAGGATGTTCATTTGTTTCATCCGCTTCACTAACTGCTAGTCAATTTTCATTGTAATAATAGAAAGTGTATTGAAGAATCAGTTGTTCTTATTTTTAGTCCGCTTCAATATTATGGTTATCTGCATTCAGCAACATTGTTGGTGATATTGACCAGATGGTATTTGTAGATTTGTGCGATGGTAGCTATACAAGTGAACATAAAAAATAATTGATATGCAAAAGCAAACATGTTGTTTTTAATCGATAATGAAATTTCTGAGCAGCAATCGAAAATTCTGAATAATATACAATTATGACAATTTGTCGCACCGAAATATTTCGAAATACTCGAAATTTGGGGCATCAAAATATATTATTAATGAGTCCCGAAGAATCTTCGAGGTAACCGCCCTTGGACTTCAAAGATATGCCAAAGTAACAATAATTATTGCTATATCTCGCAAATTAACGTTAAGAATAATCAGATATGATAGGGAAAAGCATTAAATAAAAGCGGATTAAGGGATTTCAAAATATTTAGAAATATGTTCGATTAGGAATTTTTACCTTTTATGCCCCCTCTTTTAGAACTTTTGAGTTAGTAAAAAAGCTCTCCAAAATCTCCGACGGAATCGAGGCTAGAATAATTTCAATGCATGAGCGGCAACTGAAAATTTTCGCTTTTATTTAAATACTTGTACAGGTGCTAGAAAATATATATATCCCTATATTAATTATTTGCTCACCTGTCAATTGATTTTAATAACCTTCTAAAGCCGTCCTTATACCTACTTATTCAACAGTTCTGTAAGCTCAACTTCTGTTGTCATTCAACTATAACTTCTGTTGTCATTCAACTATGCAGAGATTTAGTTTTACAATTAATAATTGCAGATTTCTTAAATTAATTATTTTGTGTAAGATTCTAGTACGTCGGTAACATTTTTCTCATAGTTATATGGATTAGCGTCAAAAAAGTCAATTTTAAAAGCAATACCGACACACCTCCGGTTCAAGAGTATCAATGTTTTCAGTTGTACGACATGCGTTATCTGCTCAGAGACTGACGAAACGTAAATAAAGATAAATGCAGGGACTAACAACGTATCATTTTTAGACACTTAAAATTTCGTGGCACATTTATACACAGGAAATTTGGCCGCATTTATTTTTTCGGACGTATTTTTGTTTATGAACAACATCCGGCCGTCGTAGATTCTGACAAATGCGCAGTTGTATATTCGAACAAGATAAAAATTGGAATTTCCAATGCGCTTTATCGGTAAAAGTTAAAGACGCGATCTTGCGAGTATTCGAAACATTGTCGATTTCAAATGTGTTATTGACCCTCATTTACTTCAAGAAGTTGATTTATTCTATGCAGTTGCACAAAGACTTACGGTCATACAAATGTGCTGAAAATTCTGTTCATTATTTTCCATGTATAGGTCGAGGACACATTATTCATTAGATTACAAATAAAGACAAAATATTCACTTCATAGTGGCGTTGGCAAGATCATCATCTTCTTGATTCAAACGAATCAAATCTTTATTCAAGTACAAATATTGAATGAATTGGAGTTTGTGCGATAGGGCGGAAAATAACTTTCTGGTGCGTATAAGCGCATTTTACTGCAGATGATTTAACATAAAAAGATTGTTTAGCACTAAATAGTTACCAAGTTATTATTCAAGCAGCAGCTGAAATCTATCTTATTTAGTACAAGAGTCTCTGCGCACACCGTAATTATTAGGTGGTTTTATTAAATTATAATTTATCTATTTTTCCTTAGTTTGCCCTTCTTCTTGAGAAAATTTCTGGACGTTTGACGGACGTCTGAAAAATGTTCAAGCATTTAATTTTCTTCCATGCAACTTCCTCCCTGCCTCTGAATTTCTCTCCGTGTTACGTTCTTCATGCTTGACGACATTTGCGTTCAATTTTTAAAATATATTCAATCAATATATATTCAATATATTAAAAATTTGCGTTCACAATTCTAAATATCATTATTTAAAAAAAATTTCTGTAAAACTTTCCAAAATTTATCATTATTCACTCGTATGCTCAATTTATATCAGCTATGAGATCAATATTTAAAATTTTAATTCTTCCAACCTCGTTCATGATCAACAATTGTGCTTCATATTGGCTCTATTTTTCAACCTTCTGTTCGTTCAAGCATCTTTGCATTGTCTACCTATTTTTAATGTCTGCTAAGTTTAGCTTCCTCTGCGTTTCCTTCATGTCAGGTTTAATGTACTTAACGTTTCATATTTATATTTAAAAAACTTTCTGCATGCACAACCTTCTTAAAATTTACCTTCTATCAAAATATTTCTTACATTTCTCAAGATTTATTATTCAATTTTATTATGTTAATGATATTGATAATTACCAGTATAAAGAAGAGTTTGAAAATAAGATTACCTGAATAGTTTGTTGTCATTTTAGACAGTGAACAATTTTTTCCTGGTAGATATTTCTTTCAAGGCAAACTTTTGTGAATGATTAGAATGCTTGGGAGTGAATTGGACTTAATTTGACCATGTTCGAGACAACGGACCATCGACTCCAGGGAAATTATTTGCAATTATCTGAGTTGAATTATCAGAATTATCTGCTAAATAAGCGTAAAATAAACAAGAGAGAAATCGACTCCAGAGAAGTTATTTCTTTTTCAATTATTTGAGTTGAACTATCAGAATTTTCTGATAAAAAGGGTAAAATAAATCTGGGAGAATACGCATAAATACTTGATCAAAATTATAAAAGAATTAAAAAACTTTTCATCTCAATTTCGTTTTTATTCATTATTTGATAGCCTTTTTCTAGTATTTTTTGCGATTTTCAGTCTTTTAATGCATTTAAAAACAAGACAGTTGACATGAAAGTAGAAGGGTTGGAAGTTTCCATGCTCTAAAATAATTTCTTAATATTCTATAGCTGAATTTTACATAAAAGTATTTATATCTAATTTATTTCTATAAAATACCGAACATTTTGCCATGGGTAAAATGGACTAATATTCATATTGAATACAAATTATTAGATTTTTAAAGCAGCCTAATGATGACATTTGCTTGTAACAAAGCGATTAAAACGCATTTTTCTGAGCACCGCGTCATAAATATTTAATTTTGTCCAATAAGCAGGTATAATTATAGCCATTTGAAAACAATGTTGAGATACCAATGCTTCGACACATTATTTATATCCATTCATGACCATATCTAGTTCAGCGGATGAACGACATTTCTCGTAGTTTAGTCTCTAAATTCTCCTAGATTAGATGCGTATCCTGTTTTCTATGTAAAAGTGTCGCTAAATTCTGTCCGAGGCTTCTCGGCACGTGCAAAAGTTCATTGTTTCTCAGCCCAGTTCCAAAAAATTCACTGCACGTTGTGTTTAATACAAGCCGTCATGAAGTAGTAGCAAGGATGCACAAGCAACAAAATATTTCAAAACAATATTGGGGTACATCATATCAATCGAAGATTAAATTCAAATGCCTTTAATTTGCCTTTTAAAGCCAGCCCTTATCATACGTTTCCAGCCTCGGATTCTTGATTGCTCAGAAGAGAAAATGGATAAATTGAATTTAAAGGAAATCTTATTAAAAAAAATCAATAGATCGTGTTCTAAACCACCCTTCCTTCTTCCATATTCCGACTAGCAAAGTTGAGTACTAGCATTTCCACATCTAGTTGAGAACTTCGAACCCCCAACTCGCTGCTTCATTCTTGACAATGTTTACTACTCGCCCACCCATTGCCTTCAGCACCACAGCTCTCTATGAACAGACTAAACTTATTCACTGCACAAATTGGCTTCCCCTTTCTTTTAGCTGTGGAACTCATTTTTGTTTATCGCAGGATTAGAATTATATTAATTTGTAGTGTAGAGTGAAGTGTTAATACGTCATGTGCAATGCGTAAAAAATATTCATAATTTAAATTGCTCATCAGCAGTTTACTTCGAACTGATTTGACTATTGTGATGATTAAAACTCAGAGAATACGATGCACGTCTTCAAAGTAAGTACCGTTTTGGCATAAAATAAAATATATATTTTTTTCCAAAAATATTTTATTTCCTTGAAACGCAATACTTTCGACATAATTACCACTATTATTCAGGCATTTATTGTATCTTGGAAACAGCTTTGATACGCTATCGTCGAAGAAGTTTGCCGCCTGATTAGACAATTTCATAATGAACACTTCTTGATACAGCAGGAAACTTTCCAACAAAGGACGATATTGTGAATGGTCTGTACTCTTTCACTTCCCAGTCAACTTCTTGACTTGGATTATCGGTATATGCGGCCAAATTTAGAGCTCCTAATCCATTTCCGCACCATTCCGTCACTTGTAATGTTTTCACCGTACACTTCACTGATTTGGCGAGAAATGCCAATTGACCTGAAGTCTTTTTTTTCTTTCAGATTTGCGGGAGCCTCTGAAGACTAGTCCAATGCGGCCCCACGACAGAGTTTTGAGTTTTAGTTTCCAGAGTACTTTTTCAGTTAGCACTTTATGCGCTTCACAGTTTGGTTCAGTCTCTTAATCACAATAATCTCAAGTATCTTAATCACATTAATCTTAAGTATCTTAATCACATTAATAAGCATCTTAATCACATTAATCACAACCCTGCCTAACTCAAACTCTCCCTAGCACCTGTTGAAGAGATCACTCCACGGCGGAGCCGCAGAACACGGCAGAGACTTGAAGCCTTGGACACAGAGAAACGCACGCACTTCACTGCCGTCGTTATTCTCAATAGGTGGAGGCATTTATTATCACTATAACAAATGTAGACTCGATCGGATGGTTTCGTTATGGCGTCTATGTTTTCCAACTTACATATGTAGCTATCCGGCACGCATGCTCTAAATGGCGGCCGCAGCAGTGCGACTACGTAATTTAGAAAGATTACTCACTCTAAAAACACACACGCATTCCATGTAGAATTAGAAAATTATTGAAATCAGTTCTGTCTCGATGATGTAATCAGGTTTATTTGAATAACGTTTTACTTCGAAGAAGAAGTAATTAATTTTGAAAGAATGAACAGATTCGAGAGAATCTTAGAGAGAAAAAATATATTTTAATAATTTTCCCCTATGAGATAGTATGGCCCATATGAGCCGTAGATAATTTAGATAACATAGATAACATTTATTCCTGAATTACTGATTAGCGCAGAACTGTACATTTGTTAATCAGTTTTAATGCGCTAAAAGTCGCCTTACCATCTGCCAAGCTAGAACTTTCAATGGATATCAATCGAATTCGAGTGCGAGTAATCCACAATCGTCGTGAACTGCTGGTGATTACTTCCTTATAAGACATTCGTAAAAATATGCCACCGAATTCCGCAAAAAACTACTTTATTTCCGAGAAAATTTGTCCAGTCTAGTCGCTTACAGTTCTTTGCGTTTTTGTTCAATGATGAAACAAATATCTTCCCTTCGCCGCAGGTTATTAGGTACCAAAAGCACTCATAATGTCAGTTCTGGCGCCGTACGTGCTATGGATGGTACTAACTTCAGGGACTGATAAGAGATAGGAGCGAATGATAGTGAGGTGATTCATGGGCAAATACCCGAATGGTGTAAGCCTTATTATAGGGCTTTGTCGAACGATTTATCAGTACGAGTGAATATTCGACACGAGGTTGTACGTGCCACTCTGCAAAATTCAACATCGTCATCATGGCTAACTTCATTAAATTAGGATTACTTCTCGTCGGTATGTTCCAATAATATTTAGCTTACTAATCCTATTTGCTTGAAAATAGCAAATCTGCTCCTATTTTTTATGTTCGAGCTAATTCCTGTTTGTCCCACTTTATAATATTCAGAATCCTGTTTTTTTGCGAAGTTTGACGAGATGATTACTGTTTGCGCAGATGATATGATGAATCCTGCATCTGAAGTTGTTTCAATATCGCTGTATAAACGCCATGAGTTAGTTACGTTTACATCACGGTAGTTTCCCATGTTAGTTTACTGACATTTAGTTTTCTACAATTAAGTTTAACGGACATTAAGTTTTACTGACATTAAGTTTTACTGATATTAAGTTTTACTGATATTAAGTTTTTCTGATATTAAGTTTTACTGACATTAAGTTTTACTTACATTAAGTTTTACTTACATTAAGTTTTACTGACATTAAGTTTTGCTGACATTTGCTGACATTAAGTGCATTATTCGGACATGCAAGTTATTGTCAATAACTCATCATGATTTGCAAAATGTTTTATACGAGGATTTTTGTGCAGGCCGAATTCATAAGGAAATCTATGTCAAATTTCCTTTGTTGTTTGGGCATGTATACACTCAGAGTCGTTCCGCATGAAGTATAAGTTTTTTCCATAAAATTTGGTAAAGGAACAAAAATTTTTATGTTAATATATTTTCTAAATCTTCGAGTTACGAATATTTTTTCTAAGATGCATCGTTAGACTTGCGCAGGCAGACTTCATCAAAGGTATAAAATTTACGAAAAATCTCATTATTTACGTATCGTAAAATTAGAGAACCGTGTCAAAGTGACGGACTACTTCCTAACAAACGAATTTAAATTATTACTTCAAATTAATCTAACCAAGAGTCAATTCCCGTTACAATATCCTTAAAGAAATTTCAGCCCAATCCATAATAAAGTGACAATTCGCTGAATGAATAGAGTTTTTTCCTCTGGGGTAAAATATCATACAAAATGGTTTCGAGAAGTTATTGACTTATCCCACAACTTCAAAAATGCTTTGAAATTGAAGGCAATCTTTTCTTCAGAGAATACGGATTTGTGTTTCCCAAGATAATTTTGTTGTAAAAGATTGCAGTAGGTCATCAATGAAAAAAGTAAATTTGCAAGGGAGATAATGAACTCGAATTAGTTTTGGAATAATAGTTTCTCATATTTAATTGATGACCTACACTTTCTGGTTCATTCTAAGCGACTTTCAAGTAGCTTCGGTCATATTGTTTTCACTTACTAACTCATGCCACGGGATAAATAAGTCATTAAATGATAATAAATAATTAAATAAATGATAAATTATTTTTTTGCCGCGTATTCACCTTTCGTTTAATTCAGTAAGTAACCTAATTAATAACAAGTAGGCTACGAAGCCTTGGCATCGTAGCCTAATCATAATCTAATTGATGCTTATGCAAGGAAAATGGAAACTCAGTTTAATTGATACATTGATGATGATTAATCCTTTGCAGTTATGGCGGCGATGACGTCAGCTCAACGCGACCTGGACCGCTTCACCCCAGGCCGTCCAGTACCCGGCGTGGCTCCAGGCATTAGACCGCTGTCGGCTGGAGTCCAGACCAGACCTTTTCCTAGATCGTCACAGCAGGGGGGTTTTGTGGTTCCAAACCCCAATCGCCCTCAGGTTCAGCCCCAACCTCCTCCAGTCCAGGTCATACCTTTCCCCAGACCTTCTCAGTAGGGGGGCTTTGCTGTCCGAGAGCCAAGGCGTCCTCAGGTTCAGCTCAGACCTGTCGGATAAACTGCAACTTTAGCCTGGCTTTACAGTCTGTGGTCTTTAACAGTTCATTGTTATTTGCAGTTTTTTACATTTACCATCTAAAGCAACAGAACGGAGGTCAAATGATGCAACGTTATTTATTTGGCCTCGCTCTCTTGTAAAGATCCAATGTTTCTGTTTCAGACAAACTAAAAAAATATTATATAAAACGTAGAAGCCTCGGTGTGGTCCGACCAACTTTGAACTCTTGCTGAAAATTATTTGGTTTTGTAAGACCACACATTTAGTATTCCCGGCGTAAAATTTTTTCACCACTAAATTGCCATCATCTCATATTATGCTACATGAAATAAAATATTTTATTAAACGAATCGCATATGTACGGATGGGCAGCTCAAATTCTAAAGTATATTTTCGGTATATTAGAAATTGTTGTTTTAATGAATGCCTCTATATTTTAACGGTGTTCTTTACCGTCTTCCATTTAATTTTTACTCGCATGTTCAGCCTTTCCCAAATTTGCTAAAAATGACACGACAAACTTTCCGCCAGGGCTGAGCAAGCCTCTTCACAGACCTTGACAGGGATTGGCGGTCCCAAGCCCCAACCCTCCTTAGGTTTAGCCCAAACTTTCCCTTTAACATTCAAACTTGGCTGACTGATGCAAAAACTCAAATGTTAATAAACAGTAAAAATATTTCCCTAAGGCATTAAATTACATTTAAATCTTGTTT
>NW_025942149.1:0-353 GCF_000764305.2 Hyalella azteca | reverse complement strand
ATAAATTAAATACAAGAATTTCAATCTAAATGTGTCGCCTGTCGGCAAGATCTTCTGAAGGCGTTAATTTATCGTACATAAGAAATTGGTTTAAATCTTGAGTAAATGAGGAAATTATAAATGAACTGATTATAAAAAATCTCTGGTTTGCCACTATGGCCAGAGTCTCATTTTGAGAAGTACGCCAGCATGCCATGAAAGGAAGTTGCCAGTATGTTTGCTAGAAAAATGAAAGTGCATCTGTGACTGATGCCTGATGATCGATACTGACGCGCGCACTTTACGATCGATTTGGCTGATGTCTGATGACTGACATCCAACAATGACACTTGCACTTGCGCAATTGATGCAAC
>NW_025942148.1:0-540 GCF_000764305.2 Hyalella azteca | reverse complement strand
TTACAGTCAATTATTAAGTTAGAAGAAGCTCGAATGAAGAGTGTTCGTTACGAAATATATCTTCTCTAAACGCGTATTTTTAAATCTCGCTTTAACTGGGCAGGGTGGCAGGGTGGCCCAGTGGTTAAAGTTCAGAGTACCAGGATTGGCGCAGAGAGGCGCGGGTTCGATCCCAGCTCTGTGCGCCAGTTTCTGGTCAGAATCGGCAAGGAGACCGGGCGGTTAAGCACATTAGAATTGTAGCAGTGAGTTGCGAGTTCGAGACCGCAAAATGCTGTGAATGTTCTGCGATGTTAAGAATCGGCTACAGGCCTACGGCCTAATAACGCTGAAACCGCTATTATTATAATGAAGCTCCTGTGCGACGTTCAGTATGCACACCTAATACCACTGGAAGTAAATAGAGCGATGTATTTTTACTCTCACCTCAAACTAAAAAACACAAGGATTGAGCGTCAACATAGCTAGTAGAAATGCAGTGTACGTCCATGTACATAGTGATCACTGCAAGAATGGGTACAATAGTATACTTGCTTTGAG
>NW_025942147.1:1819-7908 GCF_000764305.2 Hyalella azteca | reverse complement strand
TACAGAGATTGAAATGCCCCCTCCCTTCCCCCCATAAGGGGGGGAAGGGAGGGGGCATTTTTTTAAAACATTTTTCATATTCGGCCGTGTCTGTCCCGAACGTATCAGGTACCAAATACGCGCACCCCACGATCGCGCCAAGCTCGACGAGTAGTTTCACAAGATTCCATTTCGGCGCTTATTTCGCTACGGCAACCGGAACCTAAAGCGGACATAGAGCTTCTAATTTACCCTGTCATAAGAACTTGGGGAGTCCGTGTGCCAGCTGCTGACAGGTCTTCGAATTTCGATAGGGAAACTATTGAAACAAGATCCAACACCAGGGGCCACGGCTATAAACTATTGAAACAAGAACCAACACCAGGGGCCACGGCTATAAACTATTGAAACAAGATCCAACACCAGGGGCTACGGCTATACACTATTGAAACAAGATCCAACACCAGGGGCTACGACTATAAACTTTTGAGACAAGATCCAACACCAGGGGCCAATCACTTCAGGTTAACCTGCTACTCATCACGCGCGACCTGCCGAGCAGCATCAGGTCAACCTGCTATCAAGTGCGGCAGCAGGTGCAGCTGCAGGTTCAGGTGCAGCAGCAGGTGCAGCAGGTTCAGCTGAAGCAGCTGCAACAGCAGGTGCAACATCATTTCAGCAGGTGCAGGTGCAGGTGACAGGTGCAGGTGCAGCAGGTGCAACCTGCTGAGCAGCATCAAGTTTACCTGAAGCTGCCGTCGCATCTATTGAGGGAGAATGTTGCCAGCCTAGCACCTTTTATGGTTGAACTGTTCAACCGCTCCCTCGCTGACGGCGTTGTCCCTGAGAACTTCAAATCCGCTTACATCACGCCGCTTCTCAAAAAGCCGGACCTCGACGCCTCAGACCCAAATTTGTATCGACCCATCTCCAACCTGTCGATTTTATCGAAACTTCTCGAGCGCGTTGTGGCCCGGCAGATAAATAACTACCTTCATAAGTCAGGTCTCATGCCTCGCCTCCAGTTTGCATACCGTCGTCTCCACTCGACGGAGACCGCCATGCTGAAGGTTCTTTCGGATATTCTGCAGGCGGTCGACCGCGGCAACATTGCGGCGCTGGCTTTACTCGATCTTTCCGCTGCATTTGACACGGTCGACCACGCCACCTTGTTGCGTCGGTTAGACGTATCGTATGGCCTGCGCGGTACGGCGCTGCGGTGGTTCGAGTCTTACCTCAACAATAGACTCCAATGTTTTCGTCGCGGGCTCTCCTCTTCTACACCATCGACGGTCACCTGCGGCGTACCACAGGGGTCGGTCCTCGGTCCAATCCTCTTCCTGCTATATACTGCCGACCTGTTGCACATAATTGATTCACACAGCTTGAGTCCGCACATGTTTGCCGACGACACCCAAATCTATGGCTACTGTGCGCCGGCGGACGCTGCAGCGCTGCAAGACCGGATGTCTGCCTGCATGGACGTCGTTTCAGACTGGATGCGTTCCAACCGGATCCAGCTCAATGCATCGAAAACAGAATTTATTTGGTTCGCGACCGCTCGGCGCCAACAATAATCATAACCGCTCTTTTCAAGACAATGAAAAGGATCAATAAAATCCACACTTTTCACAGGAATTTTTTAACCATTAGACCACCCGGAGGCGGAGATCACCGTTGCAGGAGTTAACTGAATAATAATCGATGAACAAATTGCAAAATAAGTATTAAGTTAGTGCATTGCAGTGTTGGCAAAAAGTTCTAGCACTCTTGTGTCGCATGTGCAATTTACGCAATTTTATTTTAAGCAGGAGTTAGATGTGCTCAACATCGAGCTGGATTGCTTTTTAAACCAGGATTATGGTTATTAACGGCGCTTACATTATCAGTGAATGGATGAGGCACTTTCAAACTGATTGTCGCCGCATTTCCGCCTGGCCTTAGTGACTGCCCGGCTGTCATGGATTAAGCCTCTCCTCAATTGCAATAATTTTCTTTAGCTTCTCTTCCCTCATACAAAAAAAAAGGCAGGGATAACTTTCTTAACTCAAGGCTGGACCTGCCAATGCTTAAGTTTAAATCATGTAGACGCCTTTAAGTACGCTTTCGCTCATCCATAACATTTAAGAAACATTGATTAACAATTTTATTATTTTGACATAAGGAATCCTGTATACCAACAGTCGCAGTACGCTCGCCTGATGTGTTACTTATACAATTATGCAGTGGTACACCAAGCAGAAAATGATTGTTGTGTCTTTGTCACAATTTAGCATTATATTCATTATTGATATTGAAAATTATTATTGAAATTAGGCACGCAAACATTTTCATGAGTTTCTAAAGAATTTATTATTTTGAAATATTATTGAGTTGCCGACTAAATATTTTTATTTGCTGATAGCTAAAAAAAGCACAAAGTTCCAAACTTGCGTTAAAATTTGAAATTTCTATATGGAAATTATGTTTTTCCTCAAATTTGATGAAAGTTTTCCGCATTTCAGTGATATTTGAATTGAAAAAGATGTTGTTAAACGAATTCATCGATATCTATTCAATATTTTAATGTGTACGCGACCTTCTCAAGCCCTGAAATATCGCTTTAAATAAAAATTGAAATATTTCTTACTTTTAGTGCTCGTTTCGCAGTAGGGTTGCGAAATATTCTCGAGAGAGCATATCTGATAGCAGCATTCCATATCATTTTCTCGAATATTAATAGTAATAACTATGAGTGGAAATTCTGGAATAATACGTTCCAAGATGATGTCAAATTGCATTATGAAGCTAATAATTCAATTAAATTCTCCTATAGGAGATTCCTCAGAATTCTTCGAAAATGGTTGCGTTTTTGATTGTAATTAATAATATTCCATATCGATAATGAATATACTGCTAGATTGTGACAATAGCACAACAATCGTCTTCTGCTTGGCGTACAATTGCGTAACTGTGTGTCACAACACGCGATCGCGCTGCAACTGTTGTCGTACGATATTCATCATATCAAAATAATAAAATTATTGATCAATGGGCCATCAATAGTTGCATTCCTTAAATTTCATGTATGGGTAAAAACAGGCGTCCACGTGATTCAAACTTGGGCACCTAGACTTGTTCGACATCGACCTTTCAATTACAAATGTTATCCCTGTAATAACATCTTTTATTAACGGAGAAGTGCGGCAGAAAATTATCGCATATGAGGAGGGACTCAATCCATGAGGGCCGATCAGCGGTCACCAAGGCCAGGCTAAAGGCCCGTTTACACTAGAGGCAACGACATGGGCGGTGAGGCGCTTGCTGCAGCGCCTCACCGCCCACAACCGTTCACTTAATTTTGTACGCGTTAGCTCGAGACCGACTAGACTAGTTGCCGAGACTTGAAGACTAGTTGCCTGTACACGTCCGTGAGGATGAATGTATCAGAATTTAAGCTCTGGGCCATTGTTCTCGGGTGTGATGCTGTTGAGAAAAGATGTAGGCGTTACCGTATATGGGCGAAAAAATGGTTGCAAAGAAGAGAGGGGGCTCACACAATTACGTTTCCAAAGAATTATCAGTTGCGAATGCATCAGACTTTCAAAATTATACTAGACTGCCAGTGGACTTGTTTAACAGTCTGCTAAAGAAAATAATGCCACTCATCCAGAAGCAGGATGATGGAATTAAGATGGAATTCATATGCAATGGAATGCAAATACGATGGAATTGCGAACGCAACGTATAAATTTTCTTGCGAACCTCGTCAATAGTGACTTAAAAACTTTCTTAAAACTTCACCTATTTTCACTAGAGCTTGCTCTTTTGCATTTCGACTTTTACACTCCTTTGACTGAACTCTATACAGGCATTCATGATCTATACAAAGACCAATTATCCTCTCTACTAGAGAGTGAGTCCAAACAAGTGTGGCTTTAGTTGACACAATGAAGGACGGCTAGCTCGTCAATCGCTTCGTTGTCCACAAGAAGCACATAAGAAGCGCTTGTAGACGCCTCACAGAGGGGCGGTGAGGCGCTTGACGCCCGTGTGTTGCCCCTAGTGTGAACGGGCCTTAAGAGTCCTGCGGGAGGAGGGCACCAGACGTTAGGTTGGTCGAATAAACTATTTTAAAAATATATCCAACATATTTGAGTTTAGCATATACGATACTGAAGAAGTTATACTGTGAGTGAAAATAATATTACACGTTTGTAATTCAATGCCAACAATGGGTAGGAGAACCATGATTAGGGAGACAAGAGAGATAAATAATGTTTGATTTGACTACCATGCATAGCCAGACTGCTCTCATGTACTTTGAATTTACTTCCACGTTGAAGTTTGAACGTCGTTCATCGTTACCACGCAATGGATGAATAAAAATGTACATGTACAATATGTCCCGAAAAGCTAAAGGCTTTTATATTAAAATATAAAGTACATTGAGAAAACTGATTTTAATTATAAAAACGACTCGAGGTTGAATGAGAGGGGGTGAGAAGCCAAGTACTTATTTACTGCACTAAAAATAATAATGTCGATAGATAGCAGGAAAGTGGAGCCGCGAACTGCACAGTTTTTGGCGTTCAGCAACAGCACTTCATAAACGCTGTGAACTTGTTTTTAGTTACCCTGTAGAAGCCCTCATCATTCAGCAAACTCTGTTGTTACCGCTAGCACTTTCCCTGAGTGAGCAGACCTATTGAGAGATAACTATGTATTGGCGCCGATGCTTCCCGAACGTCAAATTTGCTACTGCTTGCCTTGTTGACCATGGGGTGCTCTTGAGAAAGATGAGGCTGTTGGGGGTAGGAAGAAGCCTGTTAAGGTGGATCCACAACTTCCTTACAGATAGAGTGCAAGGTGTCGCAGTTGGAAACTCGACATCGAGAGAAGCGAAGGTGAAAAGCCTCCAGCATGTTAGGGAGACAACGGATGGGTGGATATGGCAGACATTTTAAACGAGAGAAGCAGCACCAATGATTACACTCTTCAGAGCCCTCGTGCTCCCCAATCTTGAGTATTGCTGCCAAATTTGGTCGCCACTCAAGGCGGGTGCGGTGCGGAAACTGGAGGCAGTGCAGCGGACCTTCACGTACAGGATCAGCGGCATGAGGGAGCTGAACCTGAACTACTGGGGAAGGCTGAAACACCTGGAACTGTACTCACTGGAGAGGAGAAGAGAAAGGTATATCATACTGTACACTTGCATTTACAGAAGGGTATATCATACTGAGCAGCCTAGTTCTTGCATTTAATTTCTAGGTTGGTGTAGAGGTCATTATAATTATTTAATTTACATTAATTGAGTAATTTACTTTATGATCAGAGTGGACTAGTGTAAACTTGCACTCGTCCTGTTAACCGCTTAAGGCCTCTCTACTGAGGCTGAGTTTAACTCACGTAGCGCATTATCAACATTGGAATAAGATGTTTTTTCTTCAATTTCAATAGCCATGATGATTGAATGTATTTGAATAATTCCAATGAAAAAGATCTCAAATGTGACGGTAAATCCGTATATGCTTGTCATGCTGTAATTCCTACAAGGAGGAAATATCGGGAAGTTTTATCACAACTGGCAGCGGCAGCGCTCCCAGCGGCTTCGGCGTCAGTGCGCTTCAAGACATGAGTATGAGAGATGCTGCGTGCATCAGTGCGCAGGAACGCACCGTTCACAGGGATGCCTAAATGCAATTGATGTGTCAGACTGTAGTTGCATTTTCTCATCGAATGAATTTGAACATGAATTTAAAAACACTAAGAGATCAGCGGGTGGCGACATGTTCACTGAGTTTTCTTTATTCGTACGCGACGTTTGCTTTCACAGCGGTCGAACATTTTCCCGCTTTAAAAGAATGTGACGGAGAACAAGAATGAAACATGTTTGAAATTTCTAGATATGCATGCCCGTACGATGCTTTTACTTATAATGCTGTCAAAATGATTTAAATAATCAATATAACACGATCATAGTGATTGAAATAATACTACTGGCAGAATGGCTGACGTAAATACTGTCGCGCTTCGTACGCTTCGCTGTATCTGTACCGTATCTGGCCGCTGTCTGGTACGTCTGGGACCTCGTACCGTATCTGGCCGCTGCCTGGTACGTCTGGGACCTC
>NW_025942147.1:0-1507 GCF_000764305.2 Hyalella azteca | reverse complement strand
GTACCGTATCTGGCCGCTGCCTGGTACGTCTGGCACCTCGTACCGTATCTGGCCGCTGCCTGGTACGTCTGGGACCTCGTACCGTATCTGGCCGCTGCCTGGTACTTCTGGCACCTCGTACCGTATCTGGGGCCAGTACCTCTAACGCACCTTATGTACTCCGGTTATGGTACGGAGTGTACCAGGAGTGGTACTTGATACAGCTAGTTGGTCACACTGACACTTTATGGTCACGACTTATGGCCACACTGACACTTTATGGTCACGACTTATGGTCACACTGCCACTTTATGGTCGCGACTTATGGTCACACTGCCACTTTATGGTCGCGACTTATGGTCACACTGACACTTTATGGTTACAACTTATGGTCACACTGCCACTTTATGGTCGCGACATATGGTCACACTGCCACTTTATGGTCGCGACTTATGGTCACACTGCCACTTTATGGTCGCGACTTATGGTAACACTGACACTTTATGGTCTCGTCTTATGGTCACACGGCCACTTTATGGTCACGACTTATGGTCACACGGCCACTTTATGGTCACGACTTATGGTCACACTGACACTTTAAGGTCACGACTTATGGTCACACTGCCACTTTATGGTTACGACTTATGGTCACACTGCCACTTTATGGTCACGACTTATGGTCACACATAAATGGACATCTCGGCACTTGCAAGAACACATATGGATATTCCATAATCTCAGACGGACAATTAGCTGTTTAAGTAGATGTTTAATTAGTTATTTAATTAATTAGTTGTTAACGTAAGTATTGTTCATGTCATTTAGATGTGTAAGATATTCGTACAATGTAAATAGCGCTACTTTGTGTTCAGTAAAACATTTCATTCCTTCATTTTCTGTTCAATTTTATCCTGCGTTATATATGGCTTATTTGATAAATTTCTATCGATGGTTTGATGCCATATGTTTCTTGAGTGACACAACTCGATCTCGGGTCTCACGTTATGTCGTTATTTAGTGTTCCTTATGTTGAGGTAAAATAAAGTTCTCGCTTTTACCGTATAACTCACGAATGTTGGTGAAATCTAAATAGCTTTCACGAGGTAAACATCAACATTAGGTCCTAATTGATATGTGTACAAAGTTACTTTTAATTCTGTTCGTTACTTTGGGAGATATTCCTTTGTAACCAAGTTAGGAGACCGGCCGCGGGTCCGGACGTAAAATGGTCCGATGCGTCAAACGGACTAGGGGATTACATTATCTTTATCGTAACTGAAAAAAAGTAAAAAAAAAAATAGTGTTAAAACTTGGTGCGATAAGATCTATTGTGGATTAAAATGGTATTTCCCGTGAAATTTTATGACAGGGCTTTAGTATCATCAGGATGCTGGTGGCCCAGTGGCTAAAGTTCGCTGTACCAAAATTGCAGGAATAAGTTGTTGGTTCGATACCAGCTTCCTGCTACAGTTCTGGCCGAGCGGTTAAAACGGTAAATCGGGAGCAACGAGTTGCGTGTTCGAGACCC
>NW_025942146.1:75561-76355 GCF_000764305.2 Hyalella azteca | reverse complement strand
TCTCTCACTTGCAATGAAATTTGAGATCACGGCATGCCGACAAAAACGCTCTGCCATGGCCCGTGTATATTTACAGCGTCAGATTTCAAACAAAGAGACGCACAAACACAATTTAACTTGGTTATTATTTCTCGTGATGCGTTCAAATGGACTTTTAGTACTGCTTTTCTAATGGACAAACTCGAAGCCAATCTTCTCTGGTGAATTTTTTTTTATATTTGCCAAGCCGAAAACTTCGTTTTTGACATATGACACATTCACAGGCTTAGCTCAAGATTGTCATTATCAAAGTGCAGTAAGGTTGAAGCTAATTTAATTGATTAAAATTTATAAGTTACCCTGCCTCTGGTTGCGACCGCGGCTCCCTGACTGGTTGGTTGTCTTATTTGGCTGCGACAGCGCAGGGCCCCCAGACTTGTTCGGTAATTCCCCGTCCTGAGCCACTGTACAATTTTTCGCCTCACATGATGCATTCAAATCAAAAATAATTGTTAGAAATTGCATATCATGTTTTATTGAACCAAAAGCATTCATTTATATATTTTAAAGTCAATCAATAAAATCACATTGTTCAAAGCCCAAAAACTGGAAAACAGGTTGGTTGAGTCGAAATTAAAAACGGAAAATTCAACCCAACGCACAACAGACCCCACGCACATCAGACTCCACGCACATCAGACTCCACGCACATCAGACTCCACGCACATCAGACCCCACGCACATCAGACTCTACGCACATCAGACCGCACGCACATCAGACCCCACGCACATCAGACCCCACGCACATCAGACCC
>NW_025942146.1:64468-75286 GCF_000764305.2 Hyalella azteca | reverse complement strand
GCGCTAAGATCGTGGGCCTCCCTGCATATCTCAGCACTTCCCAAAGCCAACCGCCAAGACAGGTTGATCATCTACGTCACGACCGGCACGTGTTGCTCGTCGTGGTGGTAGCGAGCGTCTCCGTGAGAGTAGGGTTTACTCAGGAGAAAGGCGAAGGTGTACGCATCAGGGTGAAATGGGCCCAGAGAACAAGGTGGTCGGGTTACGGTGGATACTGAACTGAAGATGCAAAAAGGAAGATGAGACCAAAATGGATAGGTCTGCACCGGATGGGATCTGAAGTTCTACCGACTGTTGATTCATTGTCGCTAGCTATCCGTGTGGTTTGGCTGACTATTGTTCGTGACTACACGCAAATATTGGAGTCACGGTACAGTAATGATTTGGAATTCTAATTTATTACATGAGATGCAATTTCTTATTCTAAGATCCTTAAATTGTACCACAATTTGTACAAGTTATGCGACTGCATGCGGTTGCACTATTGCGTACAGTTAAGCGACTGCATGCAGTTGCACTACTGCGTACAACTGCGCTATGTACTGCTTACGGCTATGCTATTGCGTACAAATGAATGATGAAAATGAAGTAGGCAGATGAAAGTAAATAAAATGTTATCTAACATGTAAATTGCCCTGGAAGTCGGTCGATGAAAATCTTCGAGTTTTTCGATTAGTAAACTGCGGAGACTTCAGTTGTTGGGAGTCCCATCTCCTGCGTCCCGACGTCCCATCTCTGTAATCTCGACGTCCCATCTCCTGCGTCCCGACGTCCCATCTCTGTAATCTCGACGTCCCATCTCTTGTGTCCCGACGTCCCATCTCTGTAATCTCGACGTCCCATCTCCTGTGTCCCGACGTCCCATCTCTGTAATCCCGACGTCCCATCTCCTGCGTCCCAACGTCCTATCTCCTGCGTACCGACGTCCCATCTCTGTAATCTCGACGTCCCATCTTCAGCGCACCGACGTCCTACCTCCTACCTCCTGCGCCCTAATGTCCCGTTACCCGTTGTCCAATGCCCGATGTTCAGTGGCGGTGGCCTCATCTCCCGTGGGCCGATGTCTCATCTCCCGTGGCCCGATGTCCCACCTCCCGTTGCCCGATGTCTCAACTCGCGTTGTCCGAAATGTTCTCTCTCCTGTTATACCCGATGTTCCACCTCCTGTTGCTCGATGTAACATATTCCGTTGCCGATGTTCCATCTTGTATTATCTTAATTGCTGGCGACTGAATGACTTTTTACAACAGTTGAATTTTATATTTTGAAGTGACATCAGTAAAGAAAAGCTGTATTATGGTTACACTTCGAAAATTAAGAAAAGTTTGAAATTACACGGAAATAGTTTCAACGGCCTGATGAATCCTGTGGTGTGTAGGTTGAAAGCAAGAGACTTCAAGAAGAAATTAAGCCGCCGTGTTCCGACGGCATAATTTCTTTTCGTTCAGTCCCCTTGAGCCAGCGCTTACTTTCTGCAATCGACTCTCGTTCTTAGATGTCTTAAAGTCAACAAGTGAAAGCGATGATGTTCTTGAAAAAGAAGGCTTCAGCTATTGCTGGTCTTGAAGCACCGGGGTACCGCACATTCATTAGACTCATTAAAAAACGAGAAAACTAACCTCTACATTAGCATATTCTTATATTTATATATATATACATGTATTAAAGGCATAATTTAAGTTTTGTTTTAACCTTCTCCGCCCTGTTTTTGTCCGATACTGACCAACATAGTTGCGTCATCTCTCTCAGCTGTTACATTGATTGCACATGCCACCTTCACTGACATCACGCTTGCGGTTTCTGCAGTGTCTTAAGTACCGGCACGGACAGTACTGAAAGTCAGGAACCGCCCAGCCTCTCCAGCAGCATGTAGCTGGCTGGAGCTAAAGCCTTGCGTGCCGTCACCTCGCTTTGTCACGCGATCCATAATATAAATATAAGAATTCACTATCGCTTCACTGTGTCTTTCAGTCCACTTTGACTGTCTAAGACAACTTCAACGAACTCTGTCCCAAGGAACTAATAGATTAGTTTGCAGCGGCAATAGGCGATCTGACATTTTCTCAAAAACCTCCTTTAAATCCGCTAAACTAAAATGGCTGCTCCCGGCATCCAAAGACTTATTACAGGTACGCACCCCAAAGCCCTTGCATGTTACGGCGTTAGAGCAAAATACGAAAAAATCAACAATCTATATGTTAGATTTAAGTATTTAGGTCACTTTGTTGTACATGCAGCCAGGAGCTGCAAAATAATTTTCGTTTGAGGAACGAAAACAATCTAATTAGAGCTCGGAGTTTTAGGCTGTTTGCTTTTAACATTTTAAAGCTCTATTTGATCTTTGGATTGTTTCTTCCTCGAATTTAATCGTAGCGATAAAGAAAAAGGAAGAAAGCGGCCTTTGGCAGCTTTTCTACCGTTGACCTTGAGTGGTGCAGCAGCCAGCCGGGGCAGTCTGCATGCCTTTCAATCGTAGCACTGTCCGTGTAAAGAAGTTTGGGGAGGAGGTGGTCTCAGCACAGCCTAAAACTCCGAGCTCTAATTAGATTGTTTTCGTTCCTCAAACGAAAATAATTAGAGCATTGATGCTCAGTGATGCCTGATGATGCTCAGTGATGCCTGATGATGCTCAGTGATGCCTGATGATGCTCAGTGATGCCTGATGATGCTCAGTGATGTCTGATGATGCTCAGTGATGCCTGATGATGCTCAGTGATGCCTGGTGATGAACTGCAATCTGAACTGTCAGAAAACAAGTTGTGGGATTTAAAACTGTATGAGAAAATAAGCAAATCTGTGCCATCAACGATCGCGAAAAATATAGACTTTTAATAGCCTTATGCAAGTGACGATACGCGTATCTGGACGACGTGTGATATACTTCTGAGAGAAGTTCAATCAGGCACCAGAAAAATGATATCAAACAATAAAGTTTCGATCAAGTATTAAACTGTGTATGCTATGGAAACAGATCAATTTTACACACCAACTGTTACCGATAACAGGCGTGATGAATCAACACAATGGCAAGCTTCCGTATATGAATTGTAAAATTAGAAGTGAATTTCATCAGGAAGAAATATTACGTTGCATAAACAGTGCGTGAAATATAATTCCTCCTTTCTTATTGCGTTTATCGGTGATTCGAAAATAAACCTAGTTTTTTAATATTTCCAATATAGTCGAAACATGTTAAATCAACTACAACATATTAGCTCAAGTTAATAAATAATGTAAATAAGCTTTGTTACCCAATAAGTAACAAAGTAAGTAAGCTTTATAACCTAATTGAAGCGTTTTATCCTCACCTGTGCCTGTGCATAATTTATTTAAGTACATATATGCACCGTTGCATTAGTTGAAATTTTTGTCCGTCGAGAGATGAGTTTGTGTCATATTGAAGATCACCAGAAGGCGAGCACTTGTGACGTACAATCGCCATCAGATGGAAGTTACGGTGAGACCAGTGCCAGGCACTAACCTCCAGATGGAGTGAGCATTTTAACCGTTAACTCAGGTATTGCAGCCCGAATTTTAGATCCTCAAAGATTTGTTACGAGCTAATTGTATCTTGTACAAGCAGTAGCGCGTCTGATGATGGCTTCTAGGGTAACGGAGCAGTTGACTAAAAATTTAGGTCACAATATCTATATATTTAGGTCACAATATAGCTATAGAGCTACGAAGCCGCAGACTACGCTAAAAACACCGCATGTCTTGCCGGTTCTGAAACTGCCTGTAGCCATATATAAGGCCGTATAGATTCGCAGCCACAGTTCTAGCCGTTAAAGTCTTTATGGATTTGCAACTACAGCATGGCTGGAGTTTCAAATCCATGAAGACTCTAATATATATAATAATATATATACAGACTTGAGCAATGTATGCGGACTTGCGGCGCTACCTTATATAGCAAGCATGTAGAATGCTTACGCGCCGGAAGGAATATGAAAATGATGGTGGTATGCTGGCCACATAGCATGCATATCGCTTTCGTAGGTTACAGAAGTGAAATTCTAGTCAATCCCCAGAATGAATGCAATCATTTGAAGTTAGTCATTAAACACTGTGAATAATCGAACTTTTAATTTTGAGTGTTCAGATGCATCCATATGAAAGAACAAATAAGTTACTAAATAATTTTTGGCTGCTCTACAACATAAATAAGAGTTTCATTCATTTATAGATTTAGGCCCTGCAACGAAATAACTCACGAGGAAATCATTCAGTCTTCCATCTACAAAAAAACTTTCAAGATGGGCCCAGGGAGAAGAAAACACACCTGATGCCATTATTATTGTCGAGGGAAATATTTGTATCCTATTTTTTATCCACGAAAATAAAATATTATAATTTATCACAATCACTTTTTAATAGTTTTTGTTACGCATAATATACGTATAATATGCATGTTGAATGATGTGCCTAAAGTTTCTTTTGAAAGATATTCGACCACAATTGAGTCTCATCGACAAGATTTTGGAAATCCGCGAAGCTGTGCTTGGCATACTGATTAATTTTTAACCAATACACGCGAGTCGAGTTTCAGGCCCAGAGTGTAATAAAACGAAACGCTTTAACAAAGAAGTGAGTATTATAAATAAGAGATCCTTTTATCTATTATTCCGATCTCTGATGGTTGAATCTTAGAGAGAAATCTCACAAATTTTCATACGTGCAGGACAGACAGCTGATTGAATTTCTGAAGAGTGGTTTGTGTAACACGGAGCAATACGTTTTTATTATCATTATACTCTTTCTCATTTCGAAATAGCTCCAGAATACTTCTGGAAAAAGCGCTAACCTGTAGAGATGACCCTCATTGGAATCAACGTAATTCTGCATTTGATTGTGATAGCCAAGCTGAAATTTGGTTCTGTGATTCGACTCAACCGTTGGCTTTTGCATCGTTGCGTTATTGTGATACGTTATTTATTTGTGATACGTTATTTGATTTCCTTAGTCTTCAATATTGAAGGAAACACACTTCACGCCACGGACATTGTCTGCAAAAAGTTTAAATTTAGCCCCTGTGAAGCTTTCTATCGCTTTCCAGGTGTTGCTGGTGAAATCACTGCTAAATCGCTGAAAACGAGCTAGGAAGTAACGATCACGGCACCCCGACACCCCGGCATCCCGACATGGCGGGTATTAGAAAAAACGCTCTGTCATGGCCTGTGTATATATACAGCGTCAGTTTCCAAACAAAGATATGCACAAACACAATTTAATTTGGTTATTATTTCTCGTGATGCGTTCAAATGAACCTTTGGTACTGCTTTTCTCATGGGCAAACTCGAAGTCAATCTTCTCTGGTGAAATTTTTTTATATTTGCCAAGCCGAAAACTTAGTATTTTACATGACACATTTACAGACTTAGCTCAAGATTATCATAATCAAAGTGCAGTAAGATTGAAGTTAATTAAATTGAACAAAAGTAATAAGTTACCCTGCCTTTGCTTGCGACCGCGGCTCCCTGACTGGTTGGTTGTCTTAGGCTGCGACAGCGCAGGGCCCCCAGTTCAGACCCCACGCACATCAGACCCCACGCACAACAGACTCCACGTACATATTTTCACTTTCAACACATTTTTCAGATCATTCACCCATCATCTGGTCACAGTTTCTATTTCTCTGATATTTTAAGATCCTTTATTTTAGACGAGCGGCGAGGCTTCGCTTCTCATTTTCTTGAATTACATTCCACTGAATTTTGCACGAGCTTCTGCGTTCAAGTTTATTGACTGTCCAGTATTAATATCTAACTATTGTCATGTTCAAGGTCGATAATCTATTGTATATTTAAGAGTTTATTTGCGTGTTGTGAGCCTGGTGCCAGTATACACATCAGCTATTAGAGCGGCTACACGAATATCTTTCTTCGTATCGGGATAATCCCTGCACCTCAAGTGGGGGTTGACCGTCACTAAACGGGGTTGATTCTAAATTATAACTTTAATTTAACACGTTGACTCTGAAGTGGTACATATGCGTACCACGAAGTGTATTTCGCCAGGACGTAGTGGTACATAATTCAGGGTTGCCAGATGGCCTAAAAATAAACGGTCTAGTCAGCGAACAAACAAGGCCAAAAATGGCCTATGACCGAATATGTATACTGGTATATTTGTAGGCTCCGATGTAAAAATTCTAATTTTTTAAGTAATCAAAAAGGACCTTTATCATAATTTTTAGCCGGCTAACGCAATTGAAAAAAAACTTAATCGGGAAATTTGTCCAGAAAAAGACCGTCTGGCAACCCTGTTTCATAATAAAACTAAAATTTAAATAATAGTACAAGATGAAGCAATCGGAGTCAACGTGTTCATTTTAAATCCAATACAATTCTAAATTTATTTAGATTGATGGATGTAGAGGTATTTCCTTCAAGTTGTACAATCAGGGCTAGGGAGCTATGAACGAGTGCATTCAAGATCAAAATACCTTTAGTATTAGAATTACCATGCAATTAGTTAAAATTTGGGAAATAAATTCATGTTGTTATTCTTATAAGACCCAGGTATTATGCATCACGAGGAAATCTGGATCGTTTGCTATTTTATAATTAGTCAACAACTGCCCTGTATTTTTAAGCTTTTTTTATCAAATGGACAACTGGAGCGGGCCGCATTTTTTCCGCGCTTGTAGCGAAGTGAGTTTTTTTTTGTAGGCCGCCGCGTTTCCCCGAACATGACTAGTGATAAGAAGTGCACGACATCATTCTTGCTAATTATGTTGCCATTATTGAGGAGTGGAGATTCAACCAAAACATTCAGATATAACAGGCTGGTAAGAGTAAATTGGGCACTGTTCCAGTAAATTGTATATATGTTAGCATTGTTCACCTTCTGTGTGATACCAGCTTGTTTCCAAATTTTCGCCTTTGTTTCAAGGTTAAAATATATTTATACAATGTATTTAATTATACTCACCCAAACGTTTTCCATCATTTCATGTTAAGGTTATCGGGCAGAAACCGAGCTGTAATGGCGATGTAGCTCATTTATCCTCCTGCACAAACGCCGCCTTTTAGGAGCGCAACGGAACTGCAGACAACAACGACCACTCATACCGGTGTGGAAGGTGATGTTCTGAAGCTTGTGTTGACTCAGTGTTGTCTGTATACTGAATCGTGTAGTAGCTGGGCTCGTATAGGACCAAGACCAGTGTAGTAGATGGGCTCGTGTAGGACCTGGACTCGTGTAGTAGATGGGCTAGTGTAGGACCTGGACTCGTGTAGTAGATGGGCTAGTGTAGGACCTGGACTCGTGTAGTAGATGGGCTAGTGTAGGACCTGGACTCGTGTAGTAGATGGGCTAGTGTAGGACCTGGACTCGTGTAGTAGATGGGCTTGTGTAATTGCCAGGCTTGTGGAAACTGTGGCGTAGCCGCACTAGTAGTGTAGCAGGATTCGTCGTAGAGTACCTGCACAAACTGGTGGAGTAGACGGACTGGTAGTGGAAGTAGGATACATATCGTATTCAGACTGGCGGAGTAGCCAGGTTTTCCTGGCTACTCCGTCAGGAAAACCTTGTATTTATAGTTTTAAAAATTTACATTGCGTCCTTATATGAATAATCTTTTGCCATCTTCTCTTGGGAAAATTTTCCAACCTGGCTACTTGAAACTTCCTACGAAGAAGCAGAGCTTACTCTGTCTATATAAGACAGGGGCGCAGAAGCTGCATGGACAAGTCTTCGAAGCTCCAATAATCATCAATCAACAACAAGACAAGGGCGCAGCGCTCAAAAGGAGCTGCCTTAAATGATTACGTCTATCATAAAATTTTCCGCGGACATATCTGATCCCATTAAGTTCTTGGTTTTTTTGCCATATTTTTCTTGTCTTCTACTGATGGTCTTATATTGTTGTGCGCAACCCATGCTAACTCATATGTTTAATTTAGGGTTCATGCTTCTTTCACCTGATTTCGAACACTTTGGCAAGCATCAGCTAAACTTAAAACTAAACCTGACCAGTACCTTAAATTCCCATTAAACTGTTTGGTGGTTTCTGTTTAAATCTCTAACAAGACTAAAGCTTTAATTTAACTGAAATGCCAAGGTGTTCAATCTTTGTGGTGCACATCAACCTGTGGAACAGTGGCGATCATAAAAATTGTAACTAATGCGGTTTGCGATCATATTAATGCTGCCGCATATAAACTAACGAATACAAACCGCGTACTACTAATCATCGTCACTTCTAGAAGCACTCAACACGTGCACTTATTTTGATTTAATAAGGTGAGCTATACCTTGAAAAAAATTGCGTTATTGAATCTCATAATTGTTCAGAGCGACGTTCTAGAGTCAGAGTGGTTTAAACCTGATGCGTTTCTCCACCCAGTATAACTTCATCGAACATCAAGTCTCGGCCCAATAAGCTGACCTTGACCACCCTGCTTATTCGTTGTGGATTACGTCCCCAAAAATAAATACCTGTGCTTTAAGAAGATACTACAATAAATCTGTTTCAACGTAATTTTTCATTTCTATCTCAATCCTTACAATTTCTTTGAGATAGACTACATAGAAGAGGGTTTCCTCTAGCGTAGGAAGAAAGTTCCCTACGCTTGATTCAGTCTTGGTTTTTGACACGTCGTTGAATAACTTATTGATTGAAATCGTCATCCAAGAAGGTGCAGCATAGCTAACATGAGCAAGACAAAGTCCAAGGCTGGGGTCTGGATTGATTTTTTTCCTCATATCGGTTAACCGCACGGCAGCTGCTCTGAAGCTCATGCGCGAGTGCTGACTGTGAACAACGGCAAAATTCCCACAGCAAGTCGGTGTAAAGAAACTGTGGCTTATCATCTGATTTCGTGGAACGTGGAGATCAATAACAGCCAGTTCGCTGTCAATATTCGGAATTATGCGCGTTTAATAACAACACAACGATGAAGCAGGTGCAATTCAAGGTGATCTTCTAGGTCTGTTCCTTTAATTGTGGGATCCAGTCGGAGCTTTTATTTTTGAGCTTCATGCACTTATAGTGTACGTGTCTCAACTCGTCTGACTCTGCTACTGCCTGCCAATCCTTCTAAACTAAATAGTCTTCTAATAAGTTAGAACGGGTGTTATAACGAGGCCAGTACTTCAGAGCTTGCCTCGTTATAACATCCACCGAGGCTATTACCTTATAACCTCTCATCAGAGAAGGAATTCAAGCAAACGATTCAAGCAAACAAGTGATTATAATACTATCATCAGAGGTTACAGGGCTGGCACCTACGAAGATATCCCCGGCCAGGTACGAATTTAACAGCTACGAATCGAGATTTAAATGTCTTTAAATAAAATTTAGGTCATGCATGGTTGCACCCTAAATAATGGATGATGTAGAGCAGTTTATTAGCGACAGGATAAACTAATTGTTTTGTTTTGCATCTCCAACATTCAGTACAGAGATCAACACGCACAATGAACGCCAATTCTGGCGATGAATAGAAATTGTAATTGATTCAGGCTTTGCTGTCGTCGAGATACAATTAAAATGAAGTTCTCTAACTCTACTTCAACTTGTCCATTTAAACTGTGAGGAAAATTCTCCCAAATTCAACAAAGCAACGGCCACGCTTTATTGAACTTGAACAAGTAACTTCTATTACACATATATATTGTAGAGTAAACCATTCTATCCTTGCAGTCGTCCTCCGACAAATGGTGGTGGTGTTGGTGGTTGTGATGGTGGTGGTAGTGCGTTGCAATTATGAAAATGGCACAAAAATTATGGCAATTATGAAAGTGGCAAAAAGAACAAGAGGTGGCACAATGTGGCCAGAAAGAGGAAAGAGAAATGGAAAAGGCAACAGGAGGATAGGCCCATAGCTCGTAACTAATTATGTTGTAGGTGTATGGGGTTTGGTTGGGGTTGGAAAGGGGTGAAGAAAGCTCGTAGAAACTTTGGAAGGTTTCCCGGAGACATTTTAATGTATTAATTGCAAGAATCTATAAATATAGACACTAAATATATACAAATATATGCAGGGTAGAATTCTGCATTTCATCTCCATGTAGTTTCATCCGGTTACTCGGTATTATTTGACTGCTTAATAACGCAAAAAACTTCCAATTAGTAACCATTGTACTCGCTATATACACCCTGACCTCATGCTTCAACAGGGCACAATTCTTCGCATAATGGTTGGTTCATATATTTAGAACATATCCGATCCAGCTGGGCCACAAGATGAATTTAAACTAATCTACAAAAGTTGTTAAAGAATCGTGAAGTTTCTCCCTGTTCATTTTTTACACCCTCAAATTCTTCCCTGTTGATGGTTGCAACTTGACACTAGAAAAAAATTCATACCACACAGAGATTTTATTATCTTTTGAAAATATATCACCTACAAGCATGAAAGTCGGGAGGGGTTATGTACAAATTATTTTGGAGCGGCAAGATTATGAATAAAACCGCCATGAGATATCAAACTCATTCAAAATATGTGTCTTTGGAGCCGTAATATTTCAGTAAAGCGAAGGATGTACCAAATGTTGATCAGGACCATCCCTTCTAACTAAACTGACATTTTTGATCAAGCAAGTGGCTGGATCGGCATTGAATTAATGGAAAATTAAAAACAGACTCCCACTCTGTTTGCTAACCTATATTTAATTGAGTGCCTTACTGGGCTGCTTGCCTCTCAAACGTTTCTTGATACATTGCATACATGGAATTCAATTATATCTGTCTCTTATACACATCTAGATGTGTATAAGAGACAGCTCTGTAGGCAGACAGGTGTCTCTGCCATGAGTCTCTGTAGGCATGAGTCAACAATAGGCCATGAGCCTATTTCTTCAGTTCAAACA
>NW_025942146.1:0-64328 GCF_000764305.2 Hyalella azteca | reverse complement strand
GGTTGAGGGCTTTTCGACTATCTTTTTTATTTTCTGTCCAGCCATTATTAAATGCACGAACTAGATCTCTTGAACGGAGAAAAATACAGAAAAAGGACGGAGAAACATACGACTGAGTTGAGTTGAGTATAGTAAAGTTCCCTCGAAAATTAAGGCTGGAAAAACAGCTGAGCTGCAGCTGGCGAGGGAAACACAGAGGTGTGGTGGAGGAATCAAGGTATCAAACGCGCAAGGCGGGTGGAGAGGGGGAGGTGTAGGGGCCAAGAGGGTGGGGAGGGTATAGGAAGGCGAGGCCTGAGCGCAGTCAAGGCAGCGATTGTTCTCGGGTTACCGGCAGTCGCCGAGGGTTTTCAAAAACTTGCCCTCGTTTCACGCACTAGAATTTGTCGGGAATAAAACACTTGTACTAGCCGTTTTTCTCACTATTCGCACAATTTTGATTGAACTGCACTAAAAGTGAACCTTTCACTGAAATCGTTTCGGTACAAAATTCGCGAGATAAGTCAAACCGGCATAGTAAAAAGTGAGAAAGTTGGGACCCGCAAACACTACGTGCGTCCTCGATCACTGCCAGAACTCAACTCAAACACTTGACGAATAACTCACTCAATAACTCAACTCACTTGACTCATACACTTGACGTGACGAATTCTAGTAATTGTATAAGGTTGGTAAATCAAAGTCAAGCATACATTGAACTTAAGGGTTTTTAATGTATAATCAGATATATTTTACCAAGTTAAACACGAAATATTCACGAGCTCACGCTCATCAGACTTCACGCACATCACACGCGCTTGTTGATCAGCATAACTTAACCCTATCACATGCAAGCATAGAAACGTGAAGCAATTCAAATTTTGGAAACGCATTCAATTCCGGAAAAACGTGCTAAATTATAAGTTATATTCACTCCTTTGAATTTGTAAAAGTTTCGAATATTGAACTATAAAATCTCAGTTGAAGAATCGAATAGGTCACCAAGGTAAAAAATGTTTTATAATATAAATTCAAACATTTAATTGACACGAGTAACAACTAAGCCTTAATTAAAATAAATTTCCTCAAGTTAATTTAATCGATGGAATAGATAGTGCTAGTTCCAACTTCCAAAAAAAATGCGGAAAGAGCGTCATGCAATTTCATTGTCCCAATCAAAAAAATTCATTTCAATGCTCATTTTTTAATTGTTTTGAGAGGATGATGGTGTGTATGGAACGATGGTCTGATAATTGGTGATTGGCAGGGGCATGATAAAGTAGCTTCTAAGACAAGCCGAGGGCCGTAGTGGGTCTTTTTGGGCGAGATTTTATGTGATCATTTATGGTCACTTGTCCGTTAAAGTGTTAAGATCGAGTACTGGGTATAGGTCTGCGCCGCGTCCTTATAAGAATACACCCTAAGTCCGTCACACAGTCTCCATTTTTGGATCGTTTCTCGCAACGCTTGGAAGAGGGGAAACGAGGGGGTGGTGGTATAAATGCTGGTGCTGGTGCTGGTCTTAGTGCTGGTCTTGGTGGGGTGGGTGGTGGTATAAGCGCCATTGGTCTTTCTCCTCCCTCTACGGGAGCCCTAGAGCCCGGATCATGGCCTCCGGATGGAGCGGCGGGCTGTCCGCTGATGACTGGATCATGGCCACCGAATGGAGCGGCGGGCTGTCCGCTGATGACTGGATCATGGCCACCGGATGGAGCGGCGGGCTGTCCGCTGATGACTGGATCATGGCCACCGGATGGAGCGGCGGGCTGTCCGCTGATGACTNCGGTTGCACTATTGCGTACAGTTAAGCGACTGCATGCAGTTGCACTACTGCGTACAACTGCGCTATGTACTGCTTACGGCTATGCTATTGCGTACAAATGAATGATGAAAATGAAGTAGGCAGATGAAAGTAAATAAAATGTTATCTAACATGTAAATTGCCCTGGAAGTCGGTCGATGAAAATCTTCGAGTTTTTCGATTAGTAAACTGCGGAGACTTCAGTTGTTGGGAGTCCCATCTCCTGCGTCCCGACGTCCCATCTCTGTAATCTCGACGTCCCATCTCCTGCGTCCCGACGTCCCAGATCCTGCGTCCCGACGTCCCATCTCTGTAATCTCGACGTCACATATCCTGCGCCCCGACGTCCAATCCTCCACGCCCCGACGTCTTATCTCTTGCGACCCGACATCCCATCTTCAGCGCACCGACGTCCTACCTCCTGCGTCCTAATGTCCAGTTTCCCGTTACCGCTAACGCGACCGAAGCAAGCGCACAGGTTTTTTACTAGGCCGAGGGAAGCATACAGGCAGAGCGGGACATCGCTACGTTGAAATGTAGCGGCCGCTTCCGCTGCATGCTCTAAATGTAGCGGGCGCTACCGCTACCGCTATACCCACTAGATTGTAGCGAGCGCTGCCGCTACCGTAAAATGTAAAGGCTTTATCTATAAATGTAGCGGTAGCGCTGTAGCGGCAGAACCTCGTATCGTTACTTAAATATGTAGCGGGCGCTACCGCTACCGCTACATTGCCTTAAATGAAGCGCCGCTGCCGCTACCGCTACTGAAAATGTAACGGCCGCTAGTAGCGGCCGTTACATGTAGCGCGCTACTGCCCACCTTTGCATACAGGTTCTGTATGATACCAAGGGAAGTATAAAGGAAAGGAAGCAAGTGACACCATTGAAAGAGGCTCAGGAGACACCATTGTTCAAAAAGGTGACGAAAGTTGACCGGGAAACTATCGCCCTGTCAGTTCGTCAAGTGCAGTTTGCAAGGTAATAGAATCTGTTGTGAGGGATAGATTGATCGATCATTTGACTGTTAATAATATCCTATCAGACTATCAACATGGCTTTATTGCCGGTAGCTCCTGCACCAATAACCTCTTGTCTACTTTGAATGAATGGACCCGCCTGCTGTACGAAAAGGAGCCAGTAGTACCTCGATGTACTTCGATTTTGCCAAGGCTATTGACAGTGTCCCACACGAGCAGCTGTGTCAGTATTAATGAGACCGTATCAGACTGGGCTTCAGCGCGTAGCGGCGTGCCACACGCAAGGAAGCGTTCTCGGGCCTGTTTTATTTGTTGCGTTTATAAAGGGTCTGCCAGACGCTGTGTCAGGCGTGTGCTCGGTTTATGCTTGTAAGGTTCAAGCAAGGACGACTCCAACTAGATTCGGAAATAAACCAAAAACTGCCACCGATCCTCAACAAGGGAGAAATGAAAGCATGATGAACAAATATTTATTGAACAAAACCCGCTAATTGAACACTAACAAGATGAATGGGTGAAAAGATCCTAGTAAATAAAGCTAAACCAGAACATCTACGAAACCAAGCATGAGATAAGGAACACACAGGAATGACGGTGCACTGGCCGGGCAAAGAGTTGGTCCTGCCGAACAATGATGGTCAGCAAGACTATAGCTAACAATATTATACTATGGAATCATTTCATTTAACACAACACACGAATGCATTAAAAGAATCCAAACACTATATTCAAGGCTCGAACATTAAACTAAAGTGAAAATGCACTCTCCTCAACTAATGGGGACGCTACAGGAACACTCGCTAATCCTAATAGTGACAGTAAGTACGCTCCGACCAAGTGGCAGCAATCGAATGAGAAGAACTCACGGGCTCATGCCGGTAATGCCACGTCAGCATATGGCATGGTTGCCAACCCTACCCGCAGCCATAAAAATTATTACACAAAAAAATTAAAATAACTGAAAACCTGAGAAAGGTTGAATTTTCCTTACAATGCTGAAGACACAAAAGTTTATAATACAGTGAAGAATACGTCGCAAAAATTACAGTTGCAAGGTGATCTTGGCATGTTGGTTGACTGGGCTGATACGTGGCAGCTGCGTTTTAATGCTGACAAGTGTAGAGTAATGCACCTTGGCAAGAACAATGATCAGCAAGATTAAAGTATGAGAATTCATGGTTGCAACGAGAGAGTGACGATGTCGAAGTCGACAATGGAAAAATATTTAGGAATTTATTTCAATGCATATTGAAGCTCAAGTAAATAAAGCCAATAAACAACTTGGGTTGATCAGACGCTCCTACGAGTATCTAGGTGCAGAAGCGATGAAGCAGTTGTTTGTCGCTGTCGTGCGTCAGAACCTAGTGTGGAAACANCTTGCTTCCATTGACCCTCAGCGTGCAAAAGAGGGTTAAATCAACTCTCACAAGTGTAGCTGCAGTCGAGGAGGCAGTCGCAGTCCTGAAAGTCAATCTACGTCTTTGTTTTAGCGTGCATTAATTCGTGTAATCTTAGAGCTCGTTGTGTGCACGTATCCATTAATCAGTCATCAACAGGCATGTGGCCGTATATAATCCAACAACATAGTGACCTTTTTCGCCTAATAAACTTGAAGGGTTCGCATCTACACGAATAAAGACCAGCACAGACGATTTGCACGACCAGAATTGCGGAAGAAATTTTTTAAAGATACGGACGACCAGTTTCCTGTTTGCATGAGAGATATAGAAAAATATGATGAACTATACGACTCAAGTTACTGATTTAATTGTTTAAAAAGGTAAAATTGTCATTGGTGGTCGAGTTAACCAGAGTCCTCGAAATGATGACTAATCTTCATATATTAGATCATGATAACTAATTAACCTGCTGCACTCATCACAACTAATCTGTTGAACTTGGTAGTTTATGTTTCAATGTCACTGTAAGCATTTCAGTCGGAGAGTTTCTTGTAAATGCCACGCACGTTTTATATAAACCGCAATTATCGGGATTTTTTACTCTAATTCAGGGATTATTTGAAAAATTAAGGAGATTGATGATTGTTCTGAAATAAGGTTTCGTGGTGTGCAGAGATTCCTGGCTGATGTGCAGAGATGCCGTGTATCTTTTTATACCGAAATATTTTCGATAAAATACGTAATATATATGGGACCACAGAAATTATATGCACAGTTATATAGGAGTGAATTTTATTTCCATACATCGATTTCTTTTTGCATGCACGAGTTTCAAGCTACGTGAGATAAATTATTTGAATGTGGATATGACATACTTTATACCATTGAGGTAAGCATCAATACTGTATAAGGGATCGCTCTTCGCTACCGCAACGGTTTCGTTCCTTTGGTATGTGGAGGAGTTATTTACTGGCTTTGTCTTGCACTTTATTTATATCTACACTTTTGTTTTTGTGTTAATGTAAAGTTTCGTGTGGAGTCCTAATGTATGAGTACACAGGCATCCACGGCTGATCAGAATTATGTTGATATAATTTATATTGTTGTTTCCCAGCAATTTCGGACGTTATTGCTTCCGCATTTGTTATCGAATTTACAATTGTGAATTGAGTAACTTTGGCGCGACTTTAAAAATTTTAGTCTGAAACTTTTATATTTTAATTGAATGGGGAAGATTGACTAGATATATCTTGAGACGTCCGCTGTAGATACGTTCGACGTTTCGAACGTGTTAAACAAATCTGAACGGCTTGACATGCAACGTCTGAGACACATATTAGACGCTGCGGTTGCCGTCACATACAACAGATGTCCCAGAAGACGTGCGGGGTCTTGATCGACACTCAAGACATTCGACAACACTGCTGAAGACCCAATGCCGTGCCACGAAGACTCTTGACGTCTTAAAAGACGCACGCAGAGAAGCGTTTCCCGACGACGAGCGGCAACGTCTGCGCCACCAACAAGGCAGCCACGGCTGATCGGACGTCAAACGTCTCGAACGCAGCGTCGTACCTGCAATCAAATAATTATTGTCTCATCAGCCGCACCGCGAGAAAATTAATGCACTGAATAACGAAAATTGAATCAACAATCAATTGAACTTGACACTTGACTATTCCATTCTATTGCTTAAACAGTTTATAGGGGTTTGCCTTGAAATTCTCATAACTAACTTCAGAAAACTATTAATTGGGTTGATTTTTTTGCAGGAGAATTTTGTGACCAGCAAGGCCCTTTTCTTGCGTCACGATTCCTTTGCTTAACTTTAATAAGCTAGGCCACATCACTAAAGACNCTCGTTGAATGAAAGGAAAAATTGTTATTGATACTCACGGCTTCGACAGCGCAAATGTTTCCAGATATTCCAAGTTTTTCGGAGCCATCTGAAATTATATAAGAAAGATTTCTGTAATGAACATTTAGTTCTAAATTCTTTAAACATGACGAAAATGGTTGCAGAAGAGGGCTAATAATATTCTCCTCACGCCAATTACAATATTTTTATCAATTGCAGACAATTTACTAGAAAGGTTGTCGTTGGTTTTAGCCATGATTGAACAGAAGAAGTAATGGCAAGCGAATTGTTCAATTAAGAAGCGAAACAGCAACAAAAAAGCGAAATGGTTGAACTCGGTGGACATAATTAACCCTTATACGAAGCTTTATTTCAAGAAATTTATATTTTAATGTGCATGTGCTTGCTTTTAGAATTTGCTATTGAATTTTCTAGCGCATTTTCAATCATTCACTAGTAGCGTATCTCACCTCGCTTTGATAGGAAGCTAAATAAAGTGCAGTAAGAGAATCCGCGGAAGAAGCAATGTCATGGCCGCCGTCAATGACATCAAAGACACCATGTTGATTTTCAATGAGGTCATGGCCGCAATTTTGACACTCAGTGACGTCATGGCAGAAGTTTTGACTATTGATGACATTATGGCTGGCATTTTGATTATGGACGTAATCATCACCACCATATTTACTAGCAATGACGTCTTCGCCGCCGTCTTCTCTGTCAATGACATGGGTGGGATTTTTCATCATTTCAGATGCTTGTGCAATAACTTTACAGTCTGTAACTTGTCCAGCATCAATATGCCGAGCATCAAGCCTTCGTTCTCCAGAAATTCGGGAATCGCTACGTCGTGAATCAAGTCCTTGTTCTTCAGTAGTTCGGGCATCAATAGGGCGTGCATCAAGTCTTCGTTCTTCAGAAGTTCGTGCATCAAGTCTTCGTTCGCCAGAAGTTCGGGCATCAATACGTCGTGCATCAAGTCTTCGTTCTTCAGAAGTTCGTGCATCATGTNTCAGAAGTTCCGGCATTGACACGTCGAGCATCAAGTCTGCGCTCTTCATAAAGTTTTGCATCAACACGTCGAGCATCAAGTCTGCGCTCTTCAGAAGTTCCGGCATTGACACGTCGAGCATCAAGTCTGCGTTCTTCAGAAGTTCTGGCATTGACACGTCGAGCATCAAGTCTGCGCTCTTCAGAAATTCTGGCATTGACACGTCGAGCATCAAGTCTGCGCTCTTCAGAAAGTTTTGCATCAACACGTCGAACATCAAGTCTGCGCTCTTCAGAAGTTTCGGCATTGACACGCCGAGCATCAAGTCTTCGCACTTCAGAAAGTTTGGCATCAACACGTCGAGCATCAAGTCTGCGCTCTTCAGAAGTTCTGGCATTGACACGTCGAGCATCATGTCGTCGCTCTTCAGAAGTTCTGGCATCAACACAAGACTCTATCTCATTGGTTGTGGCAGCATCAATTTGGAACGTTGACTGGGGTTTGGACGGCGACTCGTGGGAAAGCGAAGAACTGGTCTCTGGCTCAACCTTCGGGGTAAGGAAAAATATGTATATCAGTCATAGAGGATTTAGTCTGGACATCAGTTTTTCAATGCTGTATCTCTATCAGCGGTAACTGGATAAGCTATGTAATTCACTCATTGACCTAGACTGGAAACTATCATCGTGGGTCAGTCATCGTCAACACACTAAGTGCAGCAGCGCAACTAAGCATCCCAGAATGCAGAAGCTGTACGGAGAATAGTGTCGTCGACTGGCTCAGCCACGAGTGCACGCGTGACAGCAGCTTAGTGTTGTCAGCACGACTGCGTCAGTCACGACTCCACGTTATATTAGGGGTCGTATTTTTTAATTTGATCGCTATTGTATTTTTCCGCTTGTGTGTTTCCCCGCTATTGTGGCTGTACATTCTTTTAGGGATATTTGCAAATGTGCGTAGGGATACAGGAAATGTGTAATTGTGTGTATTTTGCGTACTGGATGTTGAGTAGGGGTTATTTGCGTAGGGGTTATTTAGGTAGGGTTATTTTAGGGATACATTCTTTTAGGGATATTTGCAAATGTGCGTAGGGATACAGGAAATGTATATTGTGTGTATTTTGCGTACTGGATGTTGAGTAGGGGTTATTTAGGTAGGGTTATTTGCGAACTGGATGTACTCACCTGACAAAAGGTCACCGGGTACGAAGGAGCCAAACGCTGCCGAAAGTACGCAGGCAACCTGCAATGTATTTTTAATGAGATAACGAGAAATAATTGGTCAACTAATGTGCTGTCTGGAAGATTTAATGTTCAGTAGCAGCAACGTTTGGTTGCGTGTGTTCATATTTGGCCAACACAGAGTATATATGTTAAAGGGCAATTTCAATGCAATACATCCCTTATGGCAATCCAAATAGGCCAGCTTACACTCGAGGTGCCGGCATTTCTCACCCTTGCTGGAGTCCGCCTTGAACATTTCGACACCAAACAGACCCAGGCTGCGCCACACCAAACAGACCCAGCAGCAACAGCAGTGTCACTTTCGTAAGACCCGATGCAGAATAGGTCTTGGTAGGCCTGCCAACCTCGGCAGGAGCCTGCCTTAGAAATTCTGCTCTTTTACCGCCGCCAATTCTCGATATCCATGGGCTTCCGGACGCTTCAGTTCCGCTGGAAATTTTAGGGTTACAGGAATAAGCCGATCCAGTTTGTCGAACGGCTCTGCGGTTTCCGGAAGATGCTACTGCTTTACGGAAAAGTGATCCGTTTCCGGGAAAAAACAATCCAGTTCCGTGTTATATAGAGCGAAGGGGCCCTATTTTTGGAAATTAATCTATTTTCAATTTCACGGGTTTTGGCCTCCGGGTTGATGCCGTTGCGTGGGCACGTGTCTTCGTACCATTTATCCAAGAAATTAAACCTATTTTAAGGGAGATATATGTCCATGAAGTAAATATTTTTGCTTTGGGAATGGAAAAGAGGGGGTGAGATGAAAAGAAGAGGGCATGAAGAGGGACTAGGAGGGGGCGGAAGTCCAATAAAAGACCGCATGCGGCGCGGCGATAGCAGCGTTGAGACCTCGCTAACTTCAGGGCTTGACACGCAATTTTGCTTTTGTTTGAACTCGGATAATTCCATGTGTGATTTTTAGAGTTTTAAATAGATATTTGCTGTCATTTTTGTCCGATGATATAAATTTGCAACGTTTCAAATATTTTATTTCGTAATTGTTTTATTCCAGATTGTTTTTGTATATGTGTTAGAACGCTTAAACATTCAACTATGCCATGCAATCAATCAACAATCATTGAGCCTGGCGTTCGCTCCATGTTCTGTGTGGTGACTCGTGCTCCACGCATGAATGTCCACTACGATTTGATGAACTCTTTGTCTTCTCATGGCGGCGAAGCATCGCAATGATCAATGGTTGATGGAGGTAAGATGATCATCAAACATGAAGCATGTGTCACTCTTGCTTCCCGCATGAATGTCCACCACGACTTGATGAACTCTTCGTCTTCTCATGGCGGCGAAGATTCCCAGAATTAATGCGCCATGACCTCGCACGTGACCCAGCTTCCGAGACGACATGACGCTCGATCGTGCGGAAGCTTCAGCTTCGATCTGAAGTTCGTTATTTTGATCTGTTCACATCCAAATTATTTAGAGATTTTTGTGCCCTATTTGAATAATTATAACTTTCAATCAGATAGTAGTTAGGTTAGTCGCACCTAACCAAGAAGGTTAGGTGCGATAGTAGTGCGGTAAGCAATAGGAGCTTAAACTTGTTAAATGACAATGAGATATCATATTGCCGAAAAATGTAACAAAAAAGGCTGGAACAACCGACGCTAGATAAGTTTTATCTCCAACCTCGAAGTTACTGAGAGGGTTACAGAGGTTAACGTTCACGATGTTCTCTTGTACAGGCATTCCCTCTCCTTGCACTAATTCCTTCTTTTCCTCCCCTCCTCCCAAACACTAATATCCAGTCATGGCATCACATCACAGTCAAAACGGTGTCTCCTTATGTTGTTTAAATGTTTTCTTATGTTTAAATACTTTCTGTACTGTTTTCATGTTTATTTAGCTCCATTTATAACTGTTATCATTAAAGAAACATACAGTGGGTGCAAAAAGTATCCGACACAAAGGAACTTCATTTACTTAAAACTTATTCAACAGAAACAACATAAACAAAAAGTCTCTTAATGTAAATTTACATGAAAAATACAAAATCATATCAAAGCAACAATATCATTAAATGTTGACTTGATAATTGCAATTTTGTAAAAGTCAAAGTTCAAAAAGTATCCAACACAGTAAACAAACTTACTCAATATACTTCGTCATATGACCTTAATTTGGCAGCCAAAACTGCATCTACCCAATTGGACTACTTGTTCACAAGATTATCAAATATGCTAATAGGAATTTTAGTCCATTCGTCCTTGCATATTTTTTTCACTTGGATAAGATTTCTTGAATCTCTCTTGCACCCACAATTTCGATTTCCGTCACAGATTTTCAATCTTTTTGAGGTCAGGTGTTTGGCCATTCCTATAACGCAATGTCCCTCTCCTGAAACAATGAAAGAGTTGCCCAAGACGTGTGCTTAGGGTCATTATCTTGTTGGAATATCCAACAATGAGGAAAGTTCAATTTTTCGGCTGACTTCACGAGACATTTCTCAAGAATGACCCGATACACTCAGGAGTTCATCCTTCCTTCGAAGCGACTCCACCCCCTCCAGCGACCGTGGCCAGTCAGTTTCGTCGGCTGACGAAGATAATGAATGCCACAAGCTTGCTCCTGGACTCAACGCCCTTGAACGGAGGAGCAGAGGCCGTTGTGTCACAGGCAATCGGCTTACTACAACACGGCTGAATTCCGCGAGCTGAACCCCAGGCTCTTCGAGACGCTAAACTTATCCCATCTCATTATGGTAGAAAGCGACAGATCGGATAAGGGTAAATCTGCTGCATAAAAAGACATTCAAGGACTTCCTTGCTATTATAATGACATGGCTTTCTGAGCCATGTCAGTCATGGACGTGCTGACAGGGGGGTACCCGATGTATTGGGTGTGCTCCTCAGAGCCATGCGCACCTACAGAAGCATCATTGGTGGATAACTGAAAACAGATACGATCAAAAGACACCTCTATTCCTTTGTGCATTTTGGCACCTATGCCAACCAACTGGAGTTCCCAGGAAGAAATTGGCAACTATAATGTTTTATATAAAAATTTTTAAAAATGAACTTCCTGAAGGAAGTTCGTAAGAAAAAGTTCTAAGAACAAAGTTCCTCGAATAAAGTTCTTACATTTAGTTTGAAATAAAGTTACTCATCAAAGATCTTAGAACAAAATTCATTCTTAAAGTTCTACATACAACCTATCACCACAACATCCAAGGCAAACGTGATGCATGTTAAATGTAAAAATTTACTCTGCAATCATTTCGGTTGTCTCTTTATTTTAGAACATAAATAGATTTAGAATTAGAATTTCTTTTTCAATACAGAAAATTTCTAATTGGGATAAACTGAATCATTTCTCATGAACAAATAATTGCGCTTATTAATATTCAATAACAATTTTTTGGAATACCAGTCTGTATTCTAAAGTGTACGGAGAGTATGGATCGATGATAATCATCCGTTATTGACGGACTTTGAGTTTGAATAGCATCGGGAAGATGTGATATGATCACTATCGTCAGGGTCGTTCGTCTTGACCACGGATCGACACGCGTACATAATCACTTCACTCGTATTAATGCTCTTGTAAAAAGATAATTGAGCTCAAAATTCATGAAGACACTGCAGGAAAATAGCTCCAACGACAAAAAGTCTAAGTGTTCCAGATATTTCGAAGTTTTGGTTTCTAAACTTTAAAGCTAAAACGACAAACTTCTCTAAGATCACTCGTCCCTCGTATTTGTGAATTTTTAGTAATTATGTGGCAAGAGTGAGTCAAAGACACGATTATGATGAGTAAAAAAACTTTTGTGCATTCAAACGGAATTACTAAAAAATATTCGATAATTTCCGTTCTTGAACCGGACAGTGGAGCCTACGAAATTCGACCGCAATGAAACCGACCAAAAAGGTAACCAATTTAGTCACTTTTTTGCACACGACCAGGGTAGGTTAACCTGGGAGAAGATTAAGTTAACGGGAGAAGAATAAATGAATTCGAAATCCATATTTCTTCAGAATAGTGAATATACTGCAATCAAACAAGAAACTGCAAGCGTATAAAAGCTCAAGCAAGCATTTCATAGTAGCAAGTTTAAAGTGTCCGGCATCATATGGCATTCTTGGAGTTTAATCAAAAATTCACAGACCCGTATTATTCATTTAAAATAAGCCAATTTGTTGACCCTATAATGAAATTCCAGGTTAAGAATGAGGACTTTAACTTTTCATTAGTAAATTTTGCGACTGTCGTGGCGAAAAAAAGGCCTAAAAGTTGCAGCAAGTCAAACTCTGAGTCGTTAAGATTAACTTTCGATTTCTTATTTATCGCTTGCTAATAGTAATTTTAGCCCATGGATTCGTCCTTGCATATTTTTTTCACTTGGATAAGATTTCTTGAATCTCTCTTGCACCCACAATTTCGATTATATTATTAATTTTCATTCTCTTTTTTGGCATCATTTAACTCTTTTATCTTCAACTCGAGGGTAAGTTTATGTACCCGATACAGGTGCAGAAAATGTATGAGTTGTAAATTTACTTCGAACATTATCCGAATCATCGTCTTGCTTGATCGCTAGTTTTCATGAATAATTGGTTGCTCTTATCATTAAATATTGTCAGCCGCATTTAGTCAGGAAACTTCGCCTGCTGTGATATGCTGCACGCATATTGCTGCGAACTTCATGAATGGTTGACTAACATACAAGTCATAAGTGGTACCCAAGTTACGGGGCTAAGTTTCACAGTTACCAGTCAGTGGTTTACTAGAGGTAAATTTTGTGCGTATACGAGACGAGTAAATTATTATGTTACAATTCACGGGTATATTACAGCTTGTGTTGATTTAGTTGAAGGAAATGTTGTCCGCAGACAAATTATAAGATTATAACTTACGTGTTTGATGTCCAAGCATTATTTTAATGGATTAGTTTCAATAATTCCAGCTTAGATGTAGTGTCAATAATATACAAAGTGCAGTGGGTGCGTGTTGAACTAATTACTATAAGTCCCCGCCCGCCGCGCTGCTTTCTTCAAGGCTGACAAGAGGAAGCCTGCGCACTTCTGTGTCAAATTGTGTCCATCGAATTATACGGCTATGAGCTTTATGAATAAATTTACTTTTTTCCTCGTCTATAACATGGTAACTGTGTCATGGTAACGGTGACATGGTAACGGTGACATGGTAACGGTGACATGGTAACGGTGACATGGTAACGGTGACATGGTAACGGTTACATGGTAACGGTAACATGGTAACGATGGCAGGTTATTAACCGTTCCACCGCGGCCTAGATTCGGAGGGCACTCGGGGGTTCGCTATCTGCTGCCTCTTATCTTGGTTATCAGCGATCCGTTAGACGCTCGTCTTGCCCAGCAGCTTGATAGTGATTAGCATTGTAGATTCATCAGTAACTTGCTGCGTGTAGTGAAGTGTAATCAATTTAGTTCTCTGCGCAGTGAAATGTAATCACTATCGTTCTGTGAATTGTAACCTAAACTTGCTCTGCGCAGTGAAGTGTAATTATAAACCATGCTCTGTGCAGTGAAGTGTAATCACCAGCGTGCTCTGTGCAGTGAATTGTAACCTATACGTGCTCTGTGCAGTGAAGTGTGATCTCAAGCGTACACTGCAGTGAATTGTGGCCTGTGCATGCTGCTCCGGTGGCAGTGATGTCCGCAGCCTCCAACAGCTGACAAAACATTCTTCAGAGTAACAGGTCTTAACACTTACATGTTAGTAGAAATTCTTGTTACATACATGAAAGTAACAATCCTTGGTACTCTTTCGCATGAGGGAGAGGAAGTGTGCAAAAGCTACCGCGGAAAGGGCTGTATGAGGATGCAATATGCGTTGGTGAAGCAGTTATTTCATGGTAACCGTGATATGGTAACGGTGACATGGTAACGGTTACATGGTAACGGTTGCATGGTAACTGTGACATGGTAACGATGCCAGGTAATGCACCATTCCACCGCGGCCTAGATTCGGAGGGCACTCGGAGGTCCGCTATCTGCTGCCTCTTATCTCATTTATCAGCGATCCGTTAGACGCTCGTCTTGTCTAGCAGCTTGATAGTGAAAAGCAGTGTAGATTCATAAGCAATTTGCTGCGTGTAGTGAAGTGTAATCAATATCGTTCTCTGCACAGTGAAGTGTAATCACTAGCGTTCTCTGCGCAGTGAATTGTAACCTAAACGTGCTCTGTGCAGTGAAGTGAAATCTCAAGCGTACACTGCAGTGAAGTGTGGCCTGTGCATGCTGCTCCGGTGGCAGTGATGTCCGCAGCCTTCAACAGCTGACAAAACATTCTTCAAAGTAACAGGTCTTGTTACCTATATGTTAGCAGCAATTCTCGTTACATGCATGAAAGTAACAATTCTTGGTACTCTTTCGCATGAGGGAGAGAAAGTGTGCAAAAGCTGCCTCGAGCAGCACTGTGCGACGATTCAATATGCGTTGGTGAAGCAGTTATTTGTGACGCTACGTATATGTGACGTAGTCTCTAAATTTTGATCCATTATAGATTATACCTATACAACAATACAGCCTGCATTCATGATGCGACGCAATCCAGCCGACATTCATGTTGTGACGCACGGCAGCCTGCATTCATGATGCGACGCAATCCAGCCGACATTCATGTTGTGACGCACGGCAGCCTGCATTCATGATGCGGCGCAGTCCAGCCGACATTCATGTTGTGACGCACGGCAGCCTGCATTCATGATGCGGCGCAGTCCAGCCGACATTCATGTTGTGACGCACGGCAGCCTGCATTCATGATTCGGCGCCGTGCAGCCTCTATTCATTCTGTGGCGCAGTCTAGATGTGCAAATGAAATAAGTTTAGAATTTGTCTTTGAGTAAAAAATGACGAACCTGACGCATTAACTCCATTATCTGGGTCAATTCACCATTGTTCTCAGCTAGTCAAAGTACAAATAACGCATCTGCCAAAATGCAGTTTCCTCCGTTCTAGCTATTATCTGCGATTGTATTAGCGTTTCTTAAACTTGTTGAACTAAATATTTGTCTTTCAAGCAGATCTGTTGTTGAGTGTTCCAAACCGTAGTTTTTCTCATTACAATGTCATAGTAGTGCTGCTATGACAAACTTTTTCATCTCAGTTGATCTGAAACGAACATTGAAATTGTAGCTAACTTCAATTTAATCCGATTCCTGTGAAGGGCAATTGGCTAGTTCGCGGAGAAAACTATTCCTAAAACTAATAATCGTGTCACATGTTATGTTGTTGAAACAATGTTGTTAACATTTGTACGTATCTCACTACGCCAAAAAATGTATGATGAATACATTTTCAGAGGAGGGCTCCATGTTCTGAAATGAACATCGAAATTGTAGCTAATTTCAATTTAATCCGATTCCTGTGAAATTCAATTGGCTAGTTCGCGGAGAACACTATTCCTAAAACTAATAATCGTGTCACATGTTATGTTGTTGAAACAATGTTGTTAACATTTGTACGTATCTCACTACGCCAAAAAATGTATGATGAATACATTTTCAGAGGAGGGCTCCATGCAGGCAAGCATTCCGTGGGTCATTCTAAGTCGCACGTTCCATTAGCGTCATGGTCAATTGAATTATAAACTGGCCGATTATTATAAGTTTATTGGATACAGTAGAAATCCTGTTGACCTGTTCAACTGTGTCCGGAGTCACGCGGCCAAAGAATACGCTGCTTTCACTTATTAGAACAAATACTGCCGGAATGAACCATGCTGCTACGGGAGACAATGTCAACAACAGCTTCAATGGTCATCCTATATACTAAATAACTAATCTCAGCAACGGTGATGTTTACAATTTTTAGCGCATTTTCTCATTTATGGAAAAAATGCACTATTGTGCTCGCCATGTCCGTCTGTCCGTCTGTCTGTCTGTTTGTCCGTCTGTCCGTCCGTGACCTCAAGTTTTCGTCGACGAGAAAATGCGCTCTCTGTCACTCACTGCAGTGAGTACTGAGTTATATTTTTCCTTTTGTCTTCGTTTGCGAGTTATACGGCTATACGTATAGGGCTTGGAAAAGCCGGTCGTTCCTATTTTATCTGCATAACTCGCAAATGAAAGCAAAATAGAAAATTTGTCACGAGCTAAACATCACCGTTGAGTGGTTATGTATTTATATACAAAGTTTCGTTGAAATTTGTTCCTTAGTTTAGAAGAAATTTTTTGATCGCCGCGAATTTAAGTGACAAATTACCCGGCGATACGGGCCGAATATAAGGAAGTGAGAAATCAAGAATGACGATGAAATGAAAAAAAAAATCTCGCAAGCGAAGGTAAAATCGAACAAAATTTTATAAGCTAAAAAATCACCGCTTGGTAGTTAGCAATGGAATGGAATGTCGGGAATGTAATTTTTTGTTCAAATCTGTTCAATAGTTTGGCAGAAATTCTTTGATCAATGCGAATTTCGGCTTGTATCGCAATATACGCGCAACTCACGAATGAAGGTGAAATTGAAAAAAATTACGAGCTAAACATCACCGTTAGGTTCTGATGAATACGTGTTCCAAGTTTCATAGAGCTGCGTTCATTAGTTTGGTAGATATTATTTGCTAATTGAATTTGGAGATTGGTCGTGAGACCGCCCACGAGTTCGGCCGTAAATTCGCCGGAGACGTCCTAGGTTTCTAGTGCTGAAACAGTTAAAACAGCTGAAAAACATATTGGTTCACTAAATGGGGTTCTATTTGTGAAATACACATTTGTGTTTAACCTTTATCTTTTAAAATTTGGTACGCATGTCAGTGGGGGGCGCTAGAAATTCCCTAGGGAGCCAAAGGGGGCGCCAGCCTGAAAAAGTTTGGGAACCACTGCTCTATACCGAAGTGCAACAGCAATAGGACAAGGACGCAAAAACTAACATATTTAAATAAATTGTAGTCATCACTTGTAAAGGAATAAACCGTTCACATGGCAAATCTATACGTAACGTCGCGCAGGGGAAGGTCTTGGTAACAAGGGTGATGCCTTCTGTGAGCTCTTCCTTGTTCCTCAAGCGATTCTGATGTGGCTGCTTCCGATCAGTTCAGGTCCACAAATTCCGCCCTTTTGCACTAAAATTTGCACCGCGAAGCAGACTTTTTGTATGCTGGCTTACACAAGAGGCCTAAGGCATTCCACAACATACACCTATACCCGTACACCTACAAGCACCATAAGACATTCCGCAACATACACAACTAAGACCCATCACACCCTCCGATCGCATTTCCATAATAGATCTTTACCAGCCGATACAAATACTCATCCTCTTGCCGATCCTTCCATACAGCGATATTGACCCGATAGAAAAAGACCTTATCCCAGCACACAGTGCCCACACAAGGCAGACCCTACAACAGTGGAAATAGACACATACCCCTAGAAAATTGCACAAAACACGTACAGAATAACACTGGAACTTCGATTGTTACCACAACGCACCAAATTGTTCCCCCCATCAAACCCGGACCACGAAACACGGCTTATACAACAAAATATTAAACCACTCGTCAATATATCCACACCCACGGATCATCAATAACACTCGACAGACGCCTCGATACCCTACGCGCACAAATACACACAGCATACGGACAACTCCAAATACAGACATTAACACTAGCGATCCCCAAAAATTCTGATCATCAGATAATCAGTTTGGTTTTCGTAGGGGTACTAATACGACAATGGCTATATTTTATCTAGTTAATGATCTCCTTATGACGTATCATTCCAAAGATTGCTGTGTTGCTTTTTTTTAGACCTACAAAAGGCTTTAGATTGTATAAATCACCAAATTCTCTTGAATAAGCTCCGCCGGTGTGGTATTAGAGGGCCTTTCCTTTTACTTATCCAGTCGTACCTAGCGAACAGAGAGCAGTTTGTTGCATTGAACAAGTTCAAATCCCCCATAGGACCCATCAATATAGGTGTACCACAGGGCTCTGTACTTGGGCCTTTATTTTTAAATATTTTTATCAATAAAATCACCTCGTTTTTTAACATGAACTGCAAGCTTTTTGCCGACGATGCCGTTTTCTATGTCTCGAGAAGTTCTTACGATGAAGAGTGTGATTATATTGCGGAGCTATCAGTGAATTTGCCTAGATGGCTCTTAAAAACAGGCTTGTGGCTCACACAGATACGACCAATTAAGTTGATGCTCTTTACTCCCAGATCCGTTTCCTTTCTACGCGACATCACTTTTAATGGGACAGTTTTAGAAAGGGTCGATGATTTTAAATATCTTGGCTTAATAGTCGACAATAAGAATTCCTTCAATAAACACATTAACTACGTCTGTGATCAGGGGCTGAGTAAAGCCCACGGAGTTTTGCGTGCTCTATCAAGTGTTTTAACTCTTCCATAATTAAGAACGCTTTTCTACTCATTCTCCTTATCTAAACTATCAAACACGTCGCTAATCTGGGGTACCTTAAAATTCAAAGAAACGGGCCATCACCTTAATTAATAAATCGTTGCGTACAATATTTCGGGTTAAGTATGACGAGTACAATATCCCATTGACTCGTACTAAAGTATTATACGTATAAGCAGTCGAAAATTTTCAAACTTGACGATATGCACAAATTTCAGCTTTCAAAATTCATGAATAGGGCACTCTTCCATGATGAACGTCTTTTTAATTCTGCTTTCGCCTCTCTTGTTCCTCAACATTCACATAACACCAGGGGCATGCGTTTTAACTTACCCCCGGTTCGGTTAGAAATTGTAAGAAACGGTACAGTTTTTAATTGTGTAAAATATTTAAATGAATTGCCTGTTGATATTAAAATAGATTGCTCTAAATTCATTTTAAAGACTAATTTCCGCGATTTTATTCTCACCCAGTATTAATTTGACTTCGATTATCATGTAAGATTTTACTAACTGCCTTTCTTAATACGATCTTAGATAAATATAATGGTGTAAGTCAACATTGTTTTGACTTTTCGTCTTAGTTGTATCTGGCTTTTAAGTAGGGTTGTTATTCCTTGGTTATATTCATTTTTAGTCGCCAATCTGCTCATTCTCATATCAGTTTTATCAAAGGTTAGTTTATCAGGATGTTTATACTTTTGTCACTTTCTGTTCCCTATTGACTTATCTCATTAACATTATATGTTATTATTCTATTGAAAGTTATATCGCCTATGTCGCCTGTGAAGCTTTCCAGCTTACATAGGCATTCACAAGGAAGCAATTTGTATTTTTTTTCTTCAAATTTTCGATGTTCTCTAGTTATGTATTTTTGGAATGCTCCTGTGTGAAGGAAAAATGAAGTAAAATAATAGAGTTAAAAAGCAATCGCAAAATAATGCGTCAGATGTAGCACCTGCAACTACACACCTGGCACAAGCAATGCGTCAGATGTAGCACCTGCTACTACACACCTGGCACAGGCAATGCGTCAGATGTAGCAGCTGACACTTCACACCTGATCCAATCAATGCGTTATTTTTTTCGTTTAATGAACTACTATATAGCGTTTAAATACAACTGTTATAAATTCCTCAAATGAAATCTTTCGAGGCTATACATCCCTTAATGGGTATTTTGGTAATCCGTCATGTTTTATGGTATCTCGGCAACGAAGTTCCTCCATCGCTTTGATGCGCATGTATGAGCAACTTCAGCCAGTACATTCAGATGACCTAAATTTACGTATGAAGTGATTTTCTCCCCAGAAAATAACAGTGCAATTACAATCTATGATGGAAATAGTGCCACAAGTTTCTATGGACAATTTCATGTACCTCAGCCCCAAGATAATGGGGCTTATCCTGAACAAAGAGTGTCATGACAAGGCAAGTAATGATACTTATAGACAATACCTGGAAAAACAGCGGATATGCAAAGGCGAAAACCCTTTCTCCAACACAGAATGGAAAAAAACATTTGGGTTCTCGTCAAAGGTTTTCGAAACTGTAACAAATCCAGACAAAGAAGACGTCACAGCCATCTTTTGTCTGCTTAGCTATATGATCACAACAGTTCACAGAGATGATTCTAGGGATTGTAATGAACTACTGATGAAGTTAAGAGAAGTCAAAGACTGGCGAAACAAAGCTTTTCACAACCTTCAGGCCGTTACAAGCAAGCAAAATTTCGAAGGCCTACGGGCAGCGCTAGTGGAGCTAATTGATGAAGCCGGGAGTTTCTATTCTCTTTCCCATGTTGAGATGGATGGCATTAAACAAGAGGTGAACAATGACATTGCCAAACTGGAGGCTCCGGATACGGAGAGCATTTATTACTGGTGTTCGAGGCTAATGGTATGCGGGAAAGAGGCCGTAAGGCTTCTGTGGGAGGCCAGGCTATCCAGCGAGATGCTCACGCTTAACAACGACACAATAAAGGTGAAGCGTCGGGACGTATTCCACTCCCTCGACGTGAAGGTGAGAGCAGGCGCTGACGGAAAGGCTTTTTCTTACATTAAAGTGTTCGAAGCTCAGGAAGAGATTATCGTAATAACGGGCGTCGCTGGTGCTGGCAAAACAACTCTCGTTAAAAACATCGTGCTGCAATTTTTCCAGCCGCAGCAAGGTAGCGTAGATTACTTGAGCTCCTTTGATCAACTCATCTTCTTTGAGTGCAGAGATCGCACCACCGAAAAACTGAGTGACGTCATTAAGCAGCATTTCGGCGATCTGTGTCATGAACTAGGAGGTCAGGACAACGTTCTCGATGCCCTTTTAAGCCTTCACGTTTTATTTCTCATTGACGGCTTTGACGAAGTCAACGACGTTTCCATGAAAGTTGTGACTGAGATTGTCAAAATGACGTGGCGCCTTAACTGTCGTGTGTTGATCACGACTCGTCCTCATGCCGTGCAGGAAAAACTATCGCCGCTCTTGTCCCGTAACGATATCAGTTCTACTCTGTATGAGATCATGCCTATCACGAAGCTTGCTGATCAACTTGCATTCTTGCGGCGGTATGAAGCTTACCTGGGTGGCGGCTCTCCCGCTGGAGGGATGACTAAGTGCTTCGAGTCGCTCAGTGAAGATGTCAGAAGTCAATTCTCGGAGCCCATCAACTTGCTTCATTACTGTGAAATGTATAAGCATTTCCCTGAGGCGATAGCATCGTGGCAGACACCTGGGGACGTGGCACCTACTAAGCTGATTCTGTATAAGAAACTTGTCCGTACCAAACTATCAGATTCGCTTGAGGACATAGACGTCCTGATAAAAAATATGTTTGCTGCCGTTGGTGCGGAAGCGTTGGATCTGCTTAGCGACGACGCTTTGATTTTCTCCCAGGAAGAGCTGCTTGCAATCAAGGAAAGATGTAAGGTTACAATGAGGGGCAATGAAAAGTCTGACTCAGCCGCTGTACTCTCAGTGGTACTGAGGGAGCACCGGCCTCTGGCTGGACACGAGAGCGTAAGCTATTCATTCAAGCACAAGAGCGAGCAGGAGATGTTTGCTGGTAATTACATCCTTCAGCGTATCTTAGGAGGACGACCCGACTCCCTCAGCAGCATCCTGGGAGTCCCGAAGGAGGGATTGACACGGTGAGCACGAGGGACAAATAACTGCTGTACGCCGGTACTCTGAGCAGTGAGCCGCGTAATATGTTGCAGGCTAAGAGTAATGAGCAACACAAACTTTCCAGCCATAAGCAGTAAACAGCACAAACTTTCCATATAATAAATAGTGAACCGCATAATATTCCCAACCATAAGCAGAGAGCAGCACTAAATGAGTCATGAGCAGTACAAAATTCACAGCTATATGAACATTAAGCAGCACGATAAGTTCCGAACAATTAGCTATCATATATTTTTACCGTACCATCCCGGCCAGGAGGTATGAATTCGAAATATACGCTGGATATCTTGAATGGTTGTTTCAAATTGCCTTCTAGTTTCAAGTGAGTTTTTTGTTCAATCGCTCCGTATGCGCATTCACCGTTAAGTCCTTATTAAAACTTGTCTTGAATTATTTCTCCGATTCATTTTTCGTTCGACTTCACATTTCTTTGTACTTTTTAATGAATCTCGTCATGTAAGAAAGCTGCTCTTATGTAAGTAAATCATTTCTAACTTCAGTTTTTATGTTTCATTGTTGTTTGAGAAATGACGAGGTCATTGTAAGCGATGACCTGTAAGCCTTGTTACGTAAGGCGTGAGCTGCAAGCCCTTCTTAGGGTATGATAACAGACATTTCTTGAGGAAAACACTCTGAACTTCAACAGGAAACAGGCTCATTTATTGGAAAAACCGACACATTCACGGTAACAGAAGACAGGCGGGAAACAAAACCGTTAAACATGTCACTATACAATCAACGTATAGTCCTGACTGCCCCAATAAATCCCCACCCACACGTGTTCCCCCAGCCTGCGTGAGGTGCTGCTGTACGTGCTGCAGGCATTGAGTAGGGACAGCCCTCGTCATTTCCAGCGGCGGTGGCCGGAACTGAAGGAAGCGCTGCGCCACGCAGGCGTCACCGCCGCGGATGCTGTGAGGGACTGCGTCACGCGCTGCCCTGACCACGCTGGGACCGTGGCCGAGCTCGCCGCCCTGGTGAAGGACGGGGACTGGCACGTCTACAACGGTAGGTAACTTTCAATCATGTTGTGTTGGTGACGTTCACTCTCGCTCGGTGTGGTTGGTAACGTTTACTCATGTTGATTTCGTTGGATGACGTTCACTCATGTTACATGTGCACGGTGGGTAACGTTCACTTATGTTGAGTTTGGTTGGGTGACGTTCACTCACGTTTGGTATGGTTGGTAACGTTTACTCATATTGATTTCGATAGATGACGTTCACTCATGTTACATGTGGTGGGTAACGTTCAATTATGTTGAGTTTGGTTGGGTGACGTTCAGTCACGTTGGCTGTGGTTGGTAACGTTCACTCATGTGTAAGGAAATAACGCACATATCACTACTGCAATCAATTTTATTCAGAACCCATTGCAAGCTCTACGATTACGCCAAAGAATTTCGGAGCCGAAGTGGAAATTCATCGCTGAAATGAAGAACCAACTATATAACTGTATAGAAACGCTATGAGCTGATAAGTTTCGTAGGTCAAAAATTATATTCAACATTTACAATTTGAACGTCAACAGAAATAAACACGGCAATAGCCGAACTCAAACCCCGAAACCTGACACAACAGGAGCTGCCAAATAAAAAATAGGACGAGGAGGCGAGCGCTATAAGCCGGGTAGGCAGCAAATATAAGTACATCAACGGTAAGACGTACACACAGGAAGCGCAATTATTCTGAAAGTGATAATACAGCTATTAGAATTCATCGCAGAGTGAGTACTGAATAAGCGAATATTACTATGACAAGCCAATATGCGCAATACTGATAAGGCATTTCGATGCTAAATAGTACAAATATGCACCTTCTAAAATATTGCCGCAGGCGGTACTCGGAAGTGGTGTAATGACCTATTAGCAACGTTTTAATTAAGGGTAAGTTAATAAATTAAGGCCGGCCCAACCTCAAGAAGGTTGTGGTTAGTAGGAGAGCCAATAAACGCACCTATAACAAACGTATGATAGTACAGTGAACCAAATATTCACATCGTGACAGATGGAATAGCCAGCTGGTTCCCGCATCAAACAAGAGCCTTGAGGCGAGCTTGGCAATAAATTTAATAAACGCGTCCAAAGGCATAATTTATTGGGTTGGACCACGACGGGAAAATTATATGCATTAGGTAATTATTTAATTATAAAGGCACTTTACATGCGTAAATTCAATAGGATTAGCGGAAAGCCATCACAAAAAAGACGAGGTAGTCAGTAGTCACCAACTTCAAACCTCTTGTAATCACGCCCTTGTTCCCTGATTTCAACTACCTTAACCTACACTTATTCTTTTTAGTCGCTACAACATTAATATGGAAAAACGTCTTATACATGGTGGGTGTGGCGAGTGAGGTCCTTTCATGTTGAGTGCAGTGAGTGACGTTCACTCTCTAACAAAATTTGATCCTAAGCTAGTCAGCTACGAGAGTCTGGTATGACGCAAGTTGCGATTAATTTATAGGCGAACTGAGAATCCCAGAGAAGTTTCTGCGGCGAAGACACCAGCTTAAAAGTACCACAATCTAGGGAGCACAATACAATTGTCGTGTGAATAGAGTGTACAGGTTCAGTGACCAAGGAAAACATTTATGGAGAAAACATTTGTTTTATATTAGAACACGCTCATAGTGAAAACATGTATGGCACAAAATCACATACACTCTCTTTTCCATACATATGGAATAGAACATGTAGTACAAATCTATCAGCATAGTTAAGGTAAATGGGTACATCCAAACTGAACAAGTCCGATTACTTCAAGCTTGATTTAGCAGCAGGCTCCTGTTCATCCAAGGAATTCTATTCCGTTGATGTTCAGCGTTGAAACAATTGGGTTAATCACTATAAGTTTCAATCTAATGTGAATCTGCAATCACCGTAACGCGGCCAAGGTTGACCCAATCTATTTACTTACGCGTTGGAATATTTTTTTGTAAATTCAAGAACCTTGAATTCAAGAACCTTGAGTATAACATATTTATAAGCACACCTAATCAAGCGAAGCATATCAATCAGTTATTGTGTTTCTATTTTACATAACAAATAATCGATAGAAAACTGGAAAATGTCGAACGGCACGTTATAGCATGCATCGTTTGTTATGTGACCAGATGGACATGAATAGCCGTGATAATGCTTTCGGAAAAAGGATAGAATAATCTGATATCATTGATTTATTTTCAGAGGCAAGTGAGATATTAATAAATATCTCGATAATTTGCTTTCAATTCATAAGCCAGATTTCACTTTGAAATTTCAATTCCACCAAATCTTTGCTGCTTACAATACTACGAGCTTGTTAAATTTTTAGTTTCGTTGTTTTTAACTGTCTCACCACCAGTCAGTATACGGTAGACAACACTTACATGTTCGTGGATCGCTTAAAGAATTTCGCTAATGTTCAGGACTTGACTATGGCTTCATTTGATGTAGAAAATTTGCTTACCAATGTACCCTCTCCATGAAACTATCGATTTCTCGCAACTTTTATACTAGGCTGGCGGAGCATAAGGGAAGGAGTTTTAGAACAGGAAACCTGCTTGCGCATCCACCTCATACAGCAGTACGCGTCCATGCCGAGCAGTGCAACGTGCCAGTGTCCGATATTGATTTTCGAATTTTAGCCTCTACGACCGGTGTTTCCGACCTGCGAATTTTAGAGTCCCTTTATATTTTTGAACAAAAGCCTATTTTAAATGCCGCCAACAGTGCATATCCCCTCGAAATTGTAAATGGATAGGTTTGTCTGCCCGTATTTGCTTCATTCTTGTATGTTTCTCATTTGAAGATTTATGCTTCAATGTAAATTTGTTGTTAATTGTTTGTACCTGTGTTTTAGCTTTTGAATTGATGATGGAGATCGTCTCCGAAACGTTTTCCTATTTAAGAAATGGTGAAATTTCTGGCTATTTTATTTGCTTTTAAATTTTTGATTGCTTTAACGATAAATGTAAGTTTAACCGGAACACCGCCGCGAAGTCGAAATAATTGCGGGCAGCGAGCCGACTTTGGTAGAGACTTTGGTATTGGTTTTACACACAAGGGCTGAAAAGTCGCCCTTTGGTCCAGCTCTAAATTCCTTTGCTTTGGAGAGAGGAGGAATGAAAACGAGGAATTTCGTAGAATACCAGTGATCTTCAGGCTTAATACAAATTTCTCTGTACATGGGCGCACAATTTAGTATTAGCTAAAAGTTCCAGGAGACAGGATTGCAACCTCAGGAGTACAACGTCGACGAACCCTAATATAGTCAAGAAACACAAAAGTGGACAGCAAAGATGCGAGTTCGAGCCGCATCTCGATACCAACAACCAGCTGCAGTTATCGTGCAGGTACGAGCCCAAATACCGCTGCAAGAAACACAAAAATTGGATGACAGGGATACGGATTCGAGCCGCACCACGATGCCGATAACCAGCATCATTTGCCGATGCCGATATTTGGAACAAAATTTGGATATCAGTTACGCCCCAAAGGCATGACTAAAGAGGTGCAAAGGCAGGGGTGCAAGTCCTCGATAAGCCGCTGTTATAAATACTAGAGTTCAGAGGTTATTAGTCCCCACGACACGAGGGTGCGCACGGTACGGTTATTAGCCGCACCAAAACGCCGCCGGCAACCGGGACTAGCCAATAACTCTACTTACGCCGTATTTAGACAGTTATTGAATCTCTTGCTGACGCCTTGTTTAACCAAGCGCACTACCAGTCGGTTCAGTTTGTGAGATCTGTCCACAACTCCGGCAGAGTCTTAGTAGCCCAGATCTGTCTTTTTGAAATCGAGTGGCAACGCTCGGGCCCCCACACAGTCACACTGAGCACTCACAATTTGCCCGTGAGGGGTAACATAGGCTAAATAACCTTACAACAATGCCACGTTAAGAGCGCTACAAAATTGACTAGCCTCATAATTCACGTACATAAGAAGATAATATAATACAATAGAATATGTTAATCATAGTTTTAATCCTCTGGCAGAATAATCATAAGTCAATGGTCGAATAATCATTAACTAATTTTAAAGAGATCGAGTTATCCGTCGTCCAAGATCAGTAGTTCCCTGAAGGGAATAAACTCGCACCCACGCGAGGCTAGCAGCTGATTCGACCAATCGCGTTGAAACTACACGACGTTCAGCCGCACATCGTGACACTAATATATAAATTCCCTTAATTAACAAAATAATATCACAGTCATAAAGAAGGTTCCTTGTTTCCATCACGAAATGAAAAATATGTACGCATTACTTAGTCATACATAAGTTAAATCCTTTGAGTTAACAAAATAATATCACAGGTAAATGAGACTGCATATTCTAGTTTTAAAATAAATGAATTCAATCATTATCTTGTCATTAATCTGCAAAAGAACGTGTAATCAAAACGGTACTCCTCAAATAAACAAAAATATCACAAAATATATATCCCGTCACATATGTGAGATTGTCATTTTCACTTGCGCGAAAAATAGTACTTGTCGTAAGGCCTAGCCAGTCAAGTTACAACACTTTGTCTCTAGTGTCGTTGCTAGACTAATATGGAGCGATTATAGGCTGCAGTAGTCTATTCCCAAGTACGAGTGCAGTTTGGTTTTGTGTTTTGTAATTTAGTGTTTATATGAATTATTGTCAAATTATTTTCCGATCTTAATCATTTCTATGGGCAATTATTCGTCTCATGTGTATACTCAGCAGGGCAGAGCGAAGTCCTCTCTTTTCTGTAATTCTCCAATTCACTTTACTACGATTATAACTTTCAGCTCATTCGGAATAAATGTTAAGGGTTGTTGAACTATAATTGAACTGGAGATCATACATATGGGGGCTCTAACGGGATGGTATTAATACTTTTAATACGAAGCAACTGATTGAATTTTCTCATGACTGAAGACGTGAATTGCCTTTCTTAATTGTGCAAATTCTCTGATGGCAGGCCAAATCTGCAAAACATCTCAAGCAAAGCTTCGGCAATGGTTTCATTATCAATACGCTTTTAAGTAATCGCATCTGGATGTTTGGTCGTTAGGTCAATCATGACAAGAGCAAAACTGTTACCTTTCTGACTCTTCGACAATGGTCCTATGATGTCCACATCTACGCGCTGAAATGGTCCTCCGATTATAGGCATTTTGATTGATGGTAATTTAAGGACGATAACATGCAACAGACGAATATCATTGTGATAGCCTGGTCAAAAACGTTCCAATACTCAACCTTCGTTTTCTGAACGCCCAAGTGTCCATCAGTAATACTGGTGGAGAAAATGATAATTCCATTACTTTCTTCCTCATTTCTGAGGGCATCACTATTTGTTTCACAACATTCAATAGCGATTTCCTGTCCGGTGTCAATTCACTTGACCTGATAGAGATTGAGGACGAGTCAACATCTGATATAGACACGTGATAGATCACGCGATCCTTTCACATGCTTATCTAACCAATATATCGTTTTCGGGTGAAAATTTTGGAGAATTAGTCGCGTTAGCATCTACAAGTTGAAAATAAGTTTTTCTCCAATCATTCGACTTGTAATGACAAGGACAGCGGTAACACCGGTTTCTCGTAAATTTTTTACTTCTTTTCCATTAAAAATGTGTTTTAATATAAGCCTCACTTTTATATGAATGAAGTTTATTTTAGGAGGCCCGTTCACGGAAGAGGACCCTAACCAAAATATCGTGCTGAGGGCTTCTTTGACACATTTTTACATTCAAATCGATTACGTCACCGTTAATTTTAACCATCCCTGAAATTTCGAACAATTTCACGCACATAATTCAAATGGTCACGTATAATATCCATGACATTCTTCCTCTCGTTTCCACTCATAATGTTAAATTAATATTAATATCAATAGTATCAACATTACACTCCCATCAGACACATATTCAACCCAGCCATCATTCAACTCTCAAAAACATTCACCACATTATTAAACATTTCCTACTGCATTGAGATCGACTGATCCAGCCATAGCCAGAAACCATCACTTTATCGACTGAGCGTTGACTGCTCTAGTCTCATCCTCATGTACAACAGGTATGACGTAGACATCTCCAATTGTTGAGCTGTACTATCTGGATCTACTGCTGTCGACAACCGGCAATATCAGAAAATTCTTCATTCACTATTTCATGCGCTCCATCAACTAGAAGTTCAGTCAATAGAATCTTTCACCCTAGCAATCACATATGTGTCATTGAATATATCCATCTGGGAAACACTTTTCAGAATCTCGTAGAGATAAAATTTTTCTTACAGGTTACAGGTAATAAAATTCTTTCAAATCATTACGAATGAACATTCTGCAGAACAAAAGCTAATAAATTTATCGACATTTTCAGCATCTATAGATGCACACCATACAGTTAATTCTAGAATAATTATCATCTGCCTCAAATTCGTTGCCAGACGCTGTATATATGTATTACGGAAGCCAAATTAGAGAAAAATACAACTCGTGAGAATTTTAAAAAATTTATTTTTATTTAGTGTCACTTGGCATCATAAAGCAAAAAAAAAAGGATTGAGTCTTGACCAGGAACATGGCAAGCTTCTAAGTAAAATTTGCAAGGAGATCGCTTTACAATTATACTTTTACTGTCGTAATTTATTGCATTGTGTGTGATTATTACCCCACGTTATGAATCAGTCGCTCCTGGACCTCGGCACCCTCAGGGCAAAATACAAGGAGCTCTGTGAGTCTTAGCACGGATGGGCAGTGGGGCCCCTGAACCCATACAATTATACTTTTACGTCGTAATTAATTACATTGTGTGGGATTATTACCCCACGTTTTGTATCAGTCATTAAGCAGCTAGTGCAGGCACTGACATGATGGATTAATGATATTGATACATGATATTTTATTTATTTCCTTATGGATAGTGCTACTATATTTAAAAATCCTAAAATATATTGATATTGAATACATGGTGATGCCGATTGAAAATATATGAAAATGAGTGTCGGCATATGTAAATTATGTTATCTTATATGTCCTCATTGTTATCTCAGATGTCCTCACTGCTATCACGAGTGTCAAAAATGTCCTCACCGTAATTTTACACCTCCTCTATTGTATGGTGCTTTTCCTTATTGCTTACCTACTTGTCGTCATTGTTATCACACTTGTCCTCACTGTTATCTCTTTGGTCATCGCCCATCACCTGTCTTACATGAACTCATTGTTTTCCTATGTTTCTTTACTGCTATCTAATGTGTCCCCACTGTTATCTTATGTGTCCTCACTGTTATCTCTTTGGTCATCGCCCATCACCTGTCTTATATGTCCTCATTGTTTTCCTATGTTTCTTTACTGCTATCTAATGTGTCCCCACTGTTATCTTATGTGTCCTCACTGTTATTTTACGTATCTTTAATGTTATCTTACGTCTAGTTTAGGACGTCCTCGTCCATGGTCACGCTGATGCACCGATTTAGTCGTCCGGTGTCGTCAAGCCGTCGATAGGCAGGTCGTCAGCCATCACCTGTCTTACATGTCCTCATTGCTTTCTTATGTTTCTTTACTGCTATCTAATGGGTCCCCACTGCGTTATCTTATGTGTCCTCACTGTTATTTTACGTATCTTTAATGTTATCTTACGTCTAGTTTAGGACGTCCTCGTCCATGGTCACGCTGATGCACCGATTTAGTCGTGCGGTGTCCTCAAGCCGTCGATAGGCAGGTCGTCTCGCCAGCGGGGTCCCAGAGGTAACGTTAAACGTGACTACCGTGCATCTACCCTCATTTGATCCAGCTGATGTAAAATGCTGCTGCTTGCATCTTACTGATAGTAATGTAGTGTAACAATGTATTGTGTGTAGTGTTATTTAGTGTAGACGGAGGATTCGGGACCGTGCACAAAATCGCATCCAGACTGTATTTCTCAAGGGTGAACTACCTTTTGAAAAATCGGACCGACCGCTGAAAGATTTCCCTCCGGAAAGTCTGAACTCTGACCGCAGCTTTATTATTCAATGAAGGTATCTTGTACAATATCTCCTTTCCCTCATTGTGATGCGTCATAATCATGAAGGTCCCGCATTCGAAGTTAGGAGCCAAGCATGCAGTGTGTTAAGTAGTTTTCATCTTCCAGATATAGATGACAATATGACATACCTCTCCCGTCTCCTCTCCAATAAGAACAGTTTCAGGTGCTCCAACTTTCCACAGTAGCGCAGAACCCTCATCGTAGACGTGAATGTCCGTTATACTGCTCTTATTTCTTTTGAAGGTGCTTCTAGCATATATCTTTCCTTACTAAGCTGACATTCTGCCCTACCTGACGGTACCATTGCCATCTCTGTACGTTGATTTATGCTTTCACGACAGATCGTGAAAGAGGGGCGGGTGGGGGAGTTCTTTAACAAATTAGTTACGAGTTAGTTAGCTGCTGAGCACTTTATATATAGTGTCTACTTGAGTTGAACTTCAGTTACCTGTTTAGTCACATCTTAAAAACTTCGAAAAAAAAAATAAATGCAAAAATGAATCCGAAAGCCTTCTTTTTGCACGCTAGTTCGAAGTATGAGTCAAATGACGGTATATCTGATTTGAAAGTATACCAACGAAAGATTTCCTCTGATGAGGGCAAGGCTAACGTTCTTAATCAGTTCTTCAGCAGTGTGTTCACAGATGAGGACTTCGCATTCACCGTTAAGTCCTTATTAAAACTTGTCTTGAATTATTTCTCCGATTCATTTTTCGTTCGACTTCACATTTCTTTGTACTTTTTAATGATTCTCGTCATGTAAGAAAGCTGCTCTTATGTAAGTAAATCATTTCTAACTTCAGTTTTTATGTTTCATTGTTGTTTGAGAAATGACGAGGTCATTGTAAGCGATGACCTGTAAGCCTTGTTACGTAAGGCGTGAGCTGCAAGCCCTTCTTAGGGTATGATAACAGACATTTCTTGAGGAAAACACTCTGAACTTCAACAGGAAACAGGCTCATTTATTGGAAAAACCGACACATTCACGGTAACAGAAGACAGGCGGGAAACAAAACCGTTAAACATGTCACTATACAATCAACGTATAGTCCTGACTGCCCCAATGAATCCCCACCCACACGTGTTCCCCCAGCCTGCGTGAGGTGCTGCTGTACGTGCTGCAGGCATTGAGTAGGGACAGCCCTCGTCATTTCCAGCGGCGGTGGCCGGAGCTGAAGGAAGCGCTGCGCCACGCAGGCGTCACCGCCGCGGATGCTGTGAGGGACTGCGTCACGCGCTGCCCTGACCACGCTGGGACCGTGGCCGAGCTCGCGGCCCTGGTGGAGGACGGGGACTGGCACGTCTACAACGGTAGGTAACTTTCAATCATGTTGTGTTGGTGGCGTTCACTCTCGCTCGGTGTGGTTGGTAACGTTTACTCATGTTGATTTCGGTGGATGACGTTCACTCATGATACATGTGGTGGGTAACGTTTACTTGTGTTTAGTTTGGTTGGGCGACGTTCACTCACGTTTGGTGTGGTTGATAACGTTTTCTCATGCTGATTTCGGTGGATGACGTTCACTCATGTTACATGTGGTGGGTAACGTTCACTTATGGTGAGTTTGGTTGGGTGACGTTTACTCACGTTGGCTGTGATGGGTAACGTTCACTCATGTGTAATCAAATAACGCACATATAACTGCTGCAATCAATTTTATTCAGAACCCATTGCAAGCTCTCCGATTACGCCAAAGAATTTCGGAGCCGAAGTGGAAATTCATCGCTGAAATGAAGAACCAACTATATAACTGTATAGAAACGCTATGAGCTGATAAGTTTCGTAGGTCAAAAATTATATTCAACATTTAATATTTGAACGTCAACAGAAATAAACACGGCAATAGCCGAACTCAAACCCCGAAACCTGACACAACAGGAGCTGGCAAATAAAAAATAGGACGAGGAGGCGAGCGCTATAAGCCGGGCAGGCAGCAAGTACATCAACGGTAAGACGTACACACAGGAAGCGTAATTATTCTGAAAGTGATAATACAACTATTAGAATTCATCGCAGAGTGAGAACTGAATAAGCGAATATTACTATGACAAGCCAATATGCGCAATACTGATTTAAGGCATTTCGATGATAAATAGTACAAATATGCACCTTCTAAAATATTGCCGCAGGCGGTACTCGGAAGTGGTGTAATGACCTATTAGCAACTATTTAATTAAGGGTAAGTTAATAAATTAAGGCCGGCCCAACCTCAAGAAGGTTGTGGTTAGTAAGAGAGCCAATAAATGCACCTATAACAAACGTGTGATAATACAGTGAACCAAATATTCACATCGTGACAGATGGAATAGCCAGCTGGTTCCCGCATCAAACAAGAGCCTTGAGGCGAGCTTGGCAATAAATTTAATAAACGCGTCCAAAGGCATAATTTATTGGGTTGGACCACGACGGGAAAATTATATGCATTAGGTAATTATTTAATTATAAAGGCACTTTACATGCGTAAATTCAATAGGATTAGCGGAAAGCCATCACAAAAAAGACGAGGTAGTCAGTAGTCACCAACTTCAAACCTCTTGTAATCACGCCCTTGTTCCCTGATTTCAACTACCTTAACCTACACTTATTCTTTTTAGTCGCTACAACATTAATATGGAAAAACGTCTTATACATGGTGGGTGTGGCGAGTGAGGTCCTTTCATGTTGAGTGCAGTGAGTGACGTTCACTCTCTAACAAAATTTGATCCTAAGCTAGTCAGCTACGAGAGTCTGGCCACTGGGCGGTAAGTATTGGGTTCTTCCCAGTATGCCCGGCAGCTCTGGACGAGCCTAACAGTGAGATAAAAAATCATCCCTATTCCGCCTTAATGGGAGGAAGAGACGGCCAATCCAAGAATAGGTTAGGTTGCTTTCAATACCTGCTTCTAAAATGAGGATCCCAGAAAATTCAGAACCCTGGGTGATAATGCGCGTGGGAAAAACATTTTCCACTCACTTCCGTAGGAATAATACAAAAAACGGTAAAAATTCACTAATTGCTAAACGAAATCATAACAGTGTTACGAAATATCTATTATGCGGAACGTTGCTAAATTGATTCATACCAAAGTATTGAGAAATGGACGAAAAATCAAAAACGTTTTACTAACATTCTAAGGTGCAAATTGGTAACTGCTATATACCCACTCTATGCAATCTCACTGGTAGGAATTTACAGCGGCGGAGAACGTAATAATTAATATATATTTGCTTACATACCCAGTTGAGCAGTGCAAGTGACATCAGTTACAAAGTATAAAGTTGTTCTGACATTATATTAGACTCGCTTCATGTGCACTCCGGTGAAAGAACGATCATGTATCGCAGGACCGAAACCGTGTCTAGAAGATTAGAGATTTATCTCGCAGCGCGCTATGATAACAATAGAGGTTTCAACGTTTAGTAGGCCGTAGGCCTCTCGCTGATTCTTAACATTGCAGAACATTCACAGCACTCACTGCTTCTGCTGTGCTTAACCGCCCGGCCTCATTGCCGATTCTGACCAGAAACTGGCGCACAGAGCTGGGATCGCACCCGCGCCTCTCTGCGCCAATCTTGGAACTCTGAACTTTAACCACTAGCTGGGCCAACCTGCCCTACACGTGTATGCTTACAAAATTTTAATTCTCACTGATGACGACAATAGAAAAACATTAAATTATCCTTTCTAGACCATTCACAAGATAAATTTATAAATAAATTTTCAGATTTTTTATTTTCTACAACACAGTTTATTAAGAAATACTTAACTCATATTTGTGAACCATCCAATGCATCAACATTGGTTCGTCGCTGTAGTGAGAGCTTTGCTTGTATTTCCATTGTTTGGGAAAACTAGATAATCGCAATTTTTCCGTACCCACTAAAAATGTTTCTCTTAAATATTGGTTCCCTAACGGTGGTATTCAAGTGGATTCCAGAAGATACGAAATCAATTTTGGGTAGAGCAATTTCTTGCATCATAATTTTTCTTGTCCAACACGAGGTGCCTTGCAATTATTTGCAAAAATTGGCACACGCTACAATCAAGATCCCAGTACCGCACCATTAAATTGGAATTGTTCATTAACTTCATTCACTTATATTATTCAAATGAGAAGAAAGAAATACAGACCATGAAGATCTAAAATTTCCATAAACGCAAATTTAAGCAATCGAGATCGTATGCCAACGAATAAAAAAATGAATACGAAGGAATTCACGCGTACGAGCACCGACTGCGTTATTACAGTATTACGGCTAAAGGGCAAGCTCGTCTTTTAACGTCCCGCAGCATACTACCCAATGACTTCTGCTCTGAGCTTGCGGTGCAGCCCTTGGGCAGCTTGCAAGCACCGTAGACATGACCGAGCCCAATCATGTCGTACTTTCATGTGATAATAAAGTTACCATGGATATTCTGATATGTCGCTGATTTCGTTCGGGTGGCCATGCAGACCGAGAATAACATTGGAACCAACTGTAGCGAGTCTGCCGCAGAAAGCTCTACCCGGCCGAAAATTTTGGTAGGGAGCAATCAAAAAAATGACTTTAATCCGACCGAAATAAGTCTTCCACAGAAGCATACGCATACCCCGTATTTTGAAAGTGATAATGTTGGGTTGGTTGGTGGAGTTCACCCATGCTGGGTAAAAATGTTGACGTCCACTCATGTTGATAGTGGCGAGTCACGTTCTCTTTTGGCGAGTATGATTGGTAAGACTCACTTATTTTGGGTGTGCACTCATTTTGGTTGCGGTGGGTGACGTTCACTCATGTTGGTGTGACGAGTGATGTCCACTCCATTTTATTTGACGACTGTCGCTTCTCAACTTCCTCATCCTTATAAGTCCACAAAATTATTAAATTTCGTCATATTTTGGCCGCCACAGGTCACCATGTAGAAGCAGTGACTGAAATGCTGCACCAAACGAAACCACGGCATCTGATGGTAGTAATTGACGTCTTCGCCCTGAGGGGGGTGCCTTGGAGGGAGCTCGTGACAGGGGCAGAGGGCGTGGAGATCGCGCTTACTCTCCGTCCTGACGACTACGAGCCCCATGACAATTTTCTTCTGCCGCTGCAAAACAGCGGGTAAGAAATAGCAGGTTCAGGTAAGAACCTGAAGGTGCAGGTAAGAACCCTGTATGTGTGGGTAAGAACCTTGCAGGCTCCGGTGAGAATCCTGAAGGTGCTGGCAAGAGCCCTGCATGAAGGTGCCGGTTATAACTAGATATGAAGCAAGATACGATTAATTTATAGGCGAACTGAGATCACAGAGAAGTTTCCCCGGCGAAGACAGCAGCTTAAAAAGTACGACAATCTAGGGAGCACAATACAAATTGTCGGTTGAATAGATTACACAGGTTCAGTGATCAGGGAAAACATTTATGGAGAAAACATTTGTTTTATATTAGAACACGATCATAGTTTTATATTAGCATAGTATTATATTTATGTTTTCTATTACAATACACACGCTCATTTATGGCATAAAAATCACATATACCTTCTTTTCCATTCATATTGATTAAAATAAGTACTAAAATTAAGTCTATCAGCATAGTTAAAGGTAAATCGGTTCATCCAAACTGAACAACAAGTCCGATTATTTCAAGCTTGATTTAGCAGCATGCAGGCTCCTGTTTGTCCAAGGAATTCTATCCAGTTGATGTTCAGCATTGAAACAATTGGGTCGATCGACACTACAAGTTACAATCTAGTGCGATGCTGCAATCACCTTAACGCGGCCAAGGCTGACCAAATCTATTTACTTATACGCGATGAAATAATTTTTTGGGAATATTCAATTAATTTAAATTCAAGAACCTTGAGGATAACACATATACAAACACACATAATCAAGAAAAGCATTTCAATCAGTTATTGTGTTTCTATTTTACATACCAAATAATCGTTAGAAAACTGGAAAATGATGAACGGCACGTTATTGCATGCATCGTTCGTTATGTGACCAAATGGGCATGAACACTGAGTAAACAGCCGTGATATTGCTCTCGAAAAAGGAAAGAATAATCTGATATTGAATTTTTTTCGAATGCAAGTGAGATATTAATGAATATCTCGATAATTTGCTTTTAAACTAAATTTTGTACGGCTTACCCTAAATTCATAAGCTAGATTTCGCTTTGAAATTTTAATTACGCCCAATTTTTGCTGCTTACAATACCCCGAGCTTCAAACTTGCTAAATTTTTAGCTCCGTTTTTTATGAACTGTCTTACCACCAATCAGTATACGGTAGACAATACTTACATGTTCGTGGATCGCTTAAAGAATTTCGCTAATACATGAGTTCAGATTGAGACGCCGTGGAGAGTAGACGTGCTGTGTGTCGCTCTAGGAGCCTGACCGATTTGTTTCCTGTATTGAATTGTGTCCGGAACTTTATTATCGTCGGGCGGCCGTGCTGCACTTTCGGAACTTATGATAGGTACACCGTCGGGCGGTTTTGTTGTACAGGCTTGTTTCCGGTGATTTATTGTTTCCGGCGATTTACTGCTGTGAGAGACCCTAGCTAAATCTCAGTGATGGAACCCGGAAATCATTAAACAATTAGGAAAGAAGATATTTCGATGGCTGGGAAGAAAGTAAACAAGATTGTTAAGAAGGAATGCGGTTCTTCGAAACAAGATGCACCGAAAAATCGAAAAGGAGATCGAAGTGCGTAGTTGAAGATGCTTGCAAGTTCTGCAAAGAGACCTCGTGGAGAGAAGATGATCGGATGGTCATCTGTGAACACCGTGAGGATTACATTTGCATCAGCTGCACGAAGCTGAGCTCTGATGAGTATTTTTTCCTGCAGAAAACAGTCGTTTCACTGGTTCTGCAGCGACTGCGAGAAACCGACTCTTAGTGCCCGAAAAAGCGAGAAGCAGATGGAAGTGAAGTGGTTCTCTCTGTTCGCAGCATTTGTTCGCAGAAATGGAGAACAATTATCGGAAAAAATTAGCACGTTGAGTAATTTAGTTGGCTCTTTGAGTAATGAACTGAGCTCGTTGCAAGAGGCTGCGCTCCAAGAATGTTAATGCTAACACATGCAAACCCTCTATTTGTGGCTGTGAAGGATCCGGCCCAGGTTTGGAGCGTGCTGAAAGCAGCGAAAAAATTAGGAGAAACTGTTGAATTCAAGTCTGTTTTTGTGAAGAAGGATTCCACCCCTTTAGAGAGGGCGGATTTCCGCAGGAAATGGCAGGAGCGAAACAGACGCAGAAGCACGGAAAATCAGGTCACATACATTCAAGATCTCACGAGGACTCCTACCGCTCGCCGACAGTCAGGGGAGATGGAAGACAATTAAATAGTGGAAATCATGTACCTAAATCCAGTTCTGTAAATATGGTAAAAAGTTTACTCATACATAAAAATGGAAGAGCACACAACAATTTGAAATGTTTTCACACGCAAACGAGTGTATTGACATTATTTGTATTACAGAGACACTTCTTAAAAATCATCAACTTGAATTAAACGAAGAGCAGTGCTGTAGAGGTGTAGTTCTGTGGGTTAGAACCTTTTATGGGGCCCAACAAGTTAAGTTATCAGCAGAGCACCAATCAGCTAGACTAGAGAATCAGTGTGGTGTGAGCTTTCCCTAACAAGCAGGGATAGCCTCCTTATAGGTGTCCTGTATAGAACACAGTAACAGTTTCTCTGAAAACGATAAAATACTGAACAGTCTCCTACCGAGCATGACTTTCAGCAGGTCGCATACGTTGATCGTTGGTGACTTTAACCATACAGAAATAGACTGGACATATGAATAATCTACAAGGGATGAGAATCACCCTTCATCCTTGTTCATGGAGTCTGTGAGAGACTCATTTTTATACCAGCACATCACAAAACCAACCCATTTTAGAGGTAATCAGACTCCAAATACTCTAGACCTAGTGTTTACTAGTGAAGAATCAATGGTAGAAGAGCTTCGCCACGAGGCTCCGTTGGGCTAAAGTCACCACCAGTCACTGTTTTTCAGTATTAAGTGCTATCCAGAAAAGACGCCACGGAAGCGTGAACGCTTCAACTTTGCTGCGAAAGGCGACAATGTTAAACTTTGCGAATCAGTGAGTGCAGCGAACATTTCGGACTGTATTATGAACTTGAATGTGGCGGAGTCGTGGTCATTCATCAAGATTATGGTTATGTCTGCAGTTGATGAGTGTGTACCTAAGATGAAGCTCGGTGGAGTAAGAAAAACACAGTGGATGAACAATACGGTCAAAGCAAAGCTAAAGGCAAAGAAAGAAGCCTACAAGCGTTATATACGGACACGTAGCGATGCTGAGCATAACCTGTACGCAACAGCTCGAAATCAAGCTAAAAAAACTTGTCGCACCGCAGTCAAGAACTTTGAAAAAGATATTGCCAAAAACTAAAAAAACGAAAGCCTTCTTCTTGTATGCTAGTTCGAAGTGTGAGACAAGGGACGGTATTGCTGATTTGAATGTCGAGTGGAAACTCTCGGACCCCACACTGAACACACACAATTTACCAGTGAGGGATAACTCAGCTAAAATAACCTTGGCACAATACCTCGTTTACAGCGCAACAAAATGAACTAGCCTCATAATTCATGTACATAAGAAGATAATATGATACAATTCAATATGTAATCCTAGTTTTAATCCTCCAGCAGAATAATCACAAGTCAATGGTCGAATAATCATTAACTAACTCTAAAGAGATCGAGTTCTCAGTCATCCAAGACCAGTGGATCCCTGAAGGGAATAAACTCGCACCCCGCTCGAGGCTGGCAGCTGATTCGACCAATCGCGTTAGAGCTACAAGACGTTCAGCCACACATCGACATATAGTTACACCAATAACTGAATTCCCTGAATTAACAAAATATTATCATAGTCATAAAAGAGGTTTCTTGCTTCTGTCACGAAATGAAAAATATGTCTACGCATAACTTAGTCATACATAAGTAAAATCCTTAAAGTAAACAAAATAATATCACAGGTATATGAGACTGCATATTCTAGTTTTAAAATAAATGAATTCAATCATTATCTTGTCATTAATCAACAAAAGAAAGTCATCAAAAGAACGTGTAGTCAGCACGTTCTTCTTCCAGCTCTTTCGGCATAAATGTTAAGGCTTGTTGAACCCCACCTGAACTCGATATCATACATATGGGGTCTCTAACGGGATGGAATAAATACTTTTAATACGAAGCAACTGATTGAATTTTCTCATGACTGAAGACGTGAATTGCCTTTCCTGATTGTACAAATTCTCTGATGGCAGGCCAAATCTGCAAAACATCTCAAGCAAAGCTTCGGCAATGGTTTCATTATCAATACGCTTTTAAGTAATCGCATCTGGATGTTTGGTCGTTAGGTCAATCATGACAAGAGCAAAACTGTTACCTTTCTGACTCTTCGACAATGGTCCTATGATGTCCACATCTACGCGCTGAAATGGTCCTCCGATTATAGGCATTTTGATTGATGGTAATTTAAGGACGATAACATGCAACAGACGAATATCATTGTGATAGCCTGGTCAAAAACGTTCCAATACTCAACCTTCGTTTTCTGAACGCCCAAGTGTCCATCAGTAATACTGGTGGAGAAAATGATAATTCCATTACTTTCTTCCTCATTTCTGAGGGCATCACTATTTGTTTCACAACATTCAATAGCGATTTCCTGTCCGGTGTCAATTCACTTGACCTGATAGAGATTGAGGACGAGTCAACATCTGATATAGACACGTGATAGATCACGCGATCCTTTCACATGCTTATCTAACCAATATATCGTTTTCGGGTGAAAATTTTGGAGAATTAGTCGCGTTAGCATCTACAAGTTGAAAATAAGTTTTTCTCCAATCATTCGACTTGTAATGACAAGGACAGCGGTAACACCGGTTTCTCGTAAATTTTTTACTTCTTTTCCATTAAAAATGTGTTTTAATATAAGCCTCACTTTTATATGAATGAAGTTTATTTTAGGAGGCCCGTTCACGGAAGAGGACCCTAACCAAAATATCGTGCTGAGGGCTTCTTTGACACATTTTTACATTCAAATCGATTACGTCACCGTTAATTTTAACCATCCCTGAAATTTCGAACAATTTCACGCACATAATTCAAATGGTCACGTATAATATCCATGACATTCTTCCTCTCGTTTCCACTCATAATGTTAAATTAATATTAATATCAATAGTATCAACATTACACTCCCATCAGACACATATTCAACCCAGCCATCATTCAACTCTCAAAAACATTCACCACATTATTAAACATTTCCTACTGCATTGAGATCGACTGATCCAGCCATAGCCAGAAACCATCACTTTATCGACTGAGCGTTGACTGCTCTAGTCTCATCCTCATGTACAACAGGTATTGACGTAGACATATCCAATTGTTGAGCTGTTTTATCTGGATCTGCTGCTGTCGACAACCGGCAATATAATGCATCAGAAAATTCTTCATTCACTATTTCATGCGCTCCATCAACTAGAAGTTCAGTCAATAGAATCTTTCACCATAGCAATCACATATGTGTCATTGAATATATCCATCTGGGAAACACTTTTCAGAATCTCGTAGAGATAAAATTTTTCTTACAGGTTACAGGTAATAAAATTCTTTCAAATCATTACGAATGAACATTCTGCAGAACAAAAGCTAATAAATTCATCGACATTTTCAGCATCTATAGATGCACACCATACAGTTAATTCTAGAATAATTATCATCTGCCTCAAATTCGTTGCCAGACGCTGTATATATGTATTACGGAAGCCAAATTAGAGAAAAATACAACTCGTGAGAATTTTAAAAAATTTATTTTTATTTAGTGTCACTTGGCATCATAAAGCACAAAAAGGGGATTGAGTCTTGACCAGGAACATGGCAAGCTTCTAAGTAAAATTTGCAAGGAGATCGCTTGTTTTCCTATCGTCTAAATTGCAATGTATTGCTAAATACCGATAATTTTTCGTGAACAATACCGCATTACTCGGCATTGCTCCTTCACATTTTTCATCTTCTTGGTACTTGTTTGGAACGTAGCAGTCCCAGGCCACGATGGATCGCCGCCTGTGATTATCGTTCATCCGCCCTCATTTGGGCCACCTGATGCACGATGCTGTTGCTTGCTTCTCGCCGCTGATAGTGTTGCAGGGGAGGTCGATCTGGGATTGTGCCCAGGAAAACGTCCAGTTGTCTCTTGAAGGTCTCCTGATCCCTCATAAACTGAGTACATTATATTCATGCCTCATCATTACCGCACTTGGTAACAGGGTGAAGCTGGTTCACTTCAGCGGGTGCGTGGGCACACAGGCCGGAGTGGTCGCCATAGCGTCTGCGGCGCGTGATGCTCGCCTCAGCATCCGCATGGCGGCGCTCCTGGACCTCGGCACCCTCAGGGGAAAATACAGGGAGCTCTGTGAGTCTTAGCACGGATGGGGCAGTGGTGCCTCTGAGCCCATACAATTATACTTTTACTGTCGTAATTAATTGCATTGTGAGTGATTATTACCCCAAGTTATGTATCAGTCATTAAGCAGCAAGCGCAGGCACTGGTATGCTAGATTACATTATATTGGTACACGATATTCTATTTTATATTCATATGGAGAGTGCTATTGTTGTATATTTAAAAATCCTAAAATATATTGATATTGAATATATGGTGATGCCGATTGAAAATAGATGAAAATGAGTGTCGGCATATGTTAATTATGATAACTTATATGTCCTCATAATTATCTCATATGTCCTCACTGCTATCACGAGTATCCGAACTATTATCTTAAATGTCCTCACTGTTATTATACACCTCCTCTATTGTATGTTGCTTTTCCTTTTTGCTTACCTACTTGTCGTTATTGTTATCACACTTGTCCTCACTGTTATCTCCTTGGTCATCAGCCATCACCTGTCTTACATGTCCTCATTGCTTTCTTATGTTTCTTTACTGCTATCTAATGGGTCCCCACTGCGTTATCTTATGTGTCCTCACTGTTATTTTACGTATCTTTAATGTTATCTTATGTCTAGTTTAGGACGTCCTAGTCCATGGTCACGCTGATGCACCGATTTAGTCGTCCGGTGTCGTCAAGCCGTCGATAGGCAGGTCGTCTCATCAGCGAGGTCGCAGAGGTAACGTTAAACGTGACTACCGTGCATCTACCCTCATTTGATCCAGCTGATGCAAAATGCTGTTGCTTGCATCTTACTGATAGTAATGTAGTTTAACAATGTATTGTGTATAGTGTTTAGGGTAGACGGACGATTCGGGACCGTGCACAAAATCGCATCCAGACGTCTCTTGTATTTCTCAAGGGTGGACTCCCCTTTGAAAAATCGGACCAACCACTGAAAGAGTTCCCTCCGGAAAGTCGGAACTCTGACCGCAGCCTGATTATTCAATGAAGGTATCCTGTACAATCTCTCCTTTCTCTCATTGTGATGCGTCACAATCATGAAGGTCCCGCATTCGAAGTTAGGAGCCAAGCATACAGTATGTTAAGTAGTTTAGATATACAATATGACATACCTCTCGATCCCGTCTCCTCTCCAATAAGAACAGTTTCAGGTGCTCCAACTTGCCACAGTAGCACAGAACCCTCATCGTAGACATGAATGTCCGTTGTACTGCTCTTATTTCTTTTGAAGGTGGTTCTAGCATATATCTTCCATTCCATGTGGCCTGCTAGAGGGTATGTACATATTGAGAAGATGGTAAGTTTGGAAAACGATGAAAATCAAAATGAACCAGATACCCATCATTGGGGTCTGGGGCAGTGGTAGAGATGGTGGCAACGTAAGCGTCGGGGGTTGAAACAGAGAAGAGTTGAATGAGTACAGAGGTAATTGTGGGAGCAGTGCTATGACTGAGGAAATGTAGTTGGTGCGGAAGGGGATGATAGAGGTCGCTTTAGCTACGCAAGATGCCGCTTAGGCCTGACATGCCTAGATGAGACAGATTTGTTTGTTACATGGTGGTACAACTTGAGTTCAGTGCACTGCAGATGAATGAACAACCGGCAATCAATGCACAGCTTGGCCAATTGAGCGTTACATATATTTTTCAGATTGCGCACGAGCTTCCTTTTTGTGGGTCCCATCAGAATAAATTTGGCCGTCATACTTCACCTAATCTCAGTATTACAATGTATATTCCGTTCTACAAGATTCGCAAGCCTTCCACTAGTCACCGCTAGTTACTACTTTGCTTACGATTAGGCTGCCTCAAGATGAAGGCTTTAGATACTGCAATAGAAACTGGACTCGACATAGAAACTGCGAGCTTTGAAACGCCGTGAGTAAACATTTGATTGATTTACCGCCGCCTTACAGCATTTACTGCTTCTGTTTTATTTACTGATTTCTTGTGCCAACTTCACTATCTGCTTTTGCTGTTTCACTACTTTACTATAAAAACTACATTCCTTTTTAATTTGTTCCTCTTTTGCCGAGTGTAATTCAGCCCGCATGAGTGGCTGCCTAAAACCGAAATTTTGAAAGGAGTAATTTTCCTGAACACTTCCAACTGATACTTTTACTGACTTACTGAGGTCCATTTTTTCCGACGATCACTAAATATCATAACACTTAAGCTCAAGTAGTATGAATAGAACAAGCGGCACACCTTATGATGAGTTTAGGATTTCGTAGTCCAAGGTCAAGCTGGTGCTCCGTCATCGTCGTCCTCCGACTCAAAGTCTTCGATAGGCAAGTCGCCCCGCCCTCGGGTCCCGCATGTAACGTTGAACGTGATCCGTCTATTTGCCCTTCTTTGGGCCAGCTGCTGTAATATACTGTTGCTTGTCACTTACTGAGGGTGGTTTCCCATAACTGGACAATCCGGAATCTTTCTCAATCACTTGTCCAGTCGTCTCTTGAATGTTGCAAGGGTAAACTCCCCACCTCTCAGCACTTTCGGCAAGGCATTAACCAGTCTCGGTTCTGCCACGGACAGTGATCCCTCACGAAGAGTCTACTGTGGCCGCGTCTCGGTTATTAAATTTGGGAATCCTGCACAGTCTTCCCTCGTTTCGTTGTAATATGTCACTATTCTGGAGGTCTCACTCTCAAAGTTGGGAGCCAGGCCGGTTATCATCTTCCAAGTGTACAGTATGACATACCTTCCTCTTTCCCTCTCCAGTAAGTACAGTCCCAGTTGTTTCAGCCTTTCCTGGTAGTTCAGGTCGAGCTCCCTCAAACCGCTGATCCTGGACGCGGAGGGCTGCCGGACTGATTCCAGTTTCCGCACCGCGCCCGCCTTGAGCTGCGCCCAAAGCTGGCAGCAGTACTCAAGATTGGGGAGCACGAGGGTTCTGAAGAGTGTAATCATTGGTGCTGCTTTTCTCGTTCAAAATGTCTGCCAGATCCAAACCATCCGTTGTCTGCTTCGGGCTACTATTTCCCCGATGTGGTTATCGAATGTGGCTTCGGTACCATCAACACTCCGTGATCTCGAACAAGTTGTTTCTCCTTAATTTCTGTGCCATCCGGTGCCAAGTAGCCAAGATATCGATGTGGCATCCCTGCCTCTGTGCCGACTCTGTATCCCATTACTTCGAACATGTTGAACTGCATTTTATTAACTAGGGCCCAATCGGCAAGTCATTCTGCAACCTCTCGCAGTCTATGTTCTCTGTGATACTCATCAACACTCATGTGTCGTCGGCAAATGGCGATGTAAATGCGTGGGTAAGCTCTGAGTCAATATAAGCGATGTTGATGAGGAAGAGGATCGGTCCTACCACCGAGCCCTGTGTTACTTCGCTTTTCACCCTTGCTTCTTTCGATTTCGAGTTTCCAATTGCGACAGCTTGTACTATATTTGCAAGGAAATTGTGGATCCACATTAACAGACTTCCTCCTATCCCCAACAGCCTTAGCTTACTAAAGAGCACCCCATAGTCAACTTTGTCAAAAACTTTAGCAAAGTCCAGGTGCACTGCGTCTACGTCAGCTCCCTCCTCCAGTAGGGCCACAAGGCGGTGATGGTGCTCCAATAACTGTGACAAACAGGAACGATACCGCCGTAAACCATGTTGTCCATTATTATTCAGTTCAGCCTCTTCCATGTACTGGATAAGCTTCCAGACTACTACCTTCTCAATCTCAAAAACCTTGATCACCTGTGAGGTCACCGGCCTGTAATCTTGAGATCTGTCCCCGGGCCTCCTTTGTGGATTGGAGTTATCAGTCCCACTTTGAGGCCCTCAGGAATAATTCCCTCCATCACCGAGGCTTTCCAGAGCATTGTGAGCGGAGCCTTCACTGCTTCAACACACTTCTTCAACAGCACTGCCGGAGTTCCATCCGGTCCTGGTGCTGAAAACGTCGCCAGTTCTTTGATACTTATTTCCATTTTTTCTGGTCCAAACTCGATGTTCTTTAATCCCTTCCCTCCATGGCAGCTCGTGGAGAAATTCGATTTCATTCTCCTGTTTTGAGTAGCGGGGGTTACTGAACACTGATTCAAACTGCGATCCTAGTAATTCGCACACGCCCTGGTCATCTCCAACAAGGACATCGTTATCCTTCAGCTGGCCAACTTGCGTCTTTATTTTAGCCTTGGAGTTTGCGTATTTGAAAAAATGCTTTGGGGTTCTCGCTGATGACCTCTACTACTCGTTCCTCGAAAGCTTGTTCTTCCATCCTGTGCGAGTCTTGCAACCTGCGTTCCGTTTCCTTGTGGAACTCTACTAGTCTCTGTCTCAGAGCGGATTCAGCTATGTTTGTTTATTCGTTTGCGTTTTCTCATGAGGATTCGCCTATCTCCCGTAATGCTGTGGACATTGGGGCCAGTTTTTCTTGGGGTATAACGTGCACACACCTGTGATAATTTATCACGTAGTTTTGTATAAATTTCCTCTGAATTCATCTCGTAAAACTCTTCTCTTCAGTCGGTTTCGTCAAGTTTATTCCAACTTGCTACCCAATCCGTTCTTCGATGGTGAAAATTAAGTCTTGCCAGTTATTTCTGGGGTATAACCCTAAAGTAACCTATAAGTAACCTATGAAGTATAACCTATAAGCAGTAATAGACTGAAGTATCAGTTCAGAGGATCCACCATCACCAGCCGGTGGTCGGACAGTGAGGTTTTTTCAACCCGAACGTCCTCCACCATTCTTTTATTTTTAGTAAAAAAGAATTCGAGGATATTGTGTTCCCTTGTCAGCAGCCGAACTTGCTGACTGAGCAAGTGCTCCGCAGCAAACTTTACTAGTTTGGCATCTTGACTTCTGTCGTGGTCATCTACCTCCAAGCCGCCAGGGCTTGTCCAATGGATACGTTGGATATTGGATTCCCCCCATTATCAGGCTGAGTGAGAGCTGGAGCACCCAGTCTTTATTTCCTAAAAATGTCTTAAAATTTTCCGCTGGGCAAGCAGGCGGCTTGTAGACTACAGCTGCGCAGAGGTCAAATTCTTTTATGTGGAGTAGCACGTGTTCAACAAAGCCATCAGATTTACTGAATTCCGATCTCAATTCCACCTTGCTTCTTGCGAGGGAGTTCCTAAGGTAAACAAGTGCCTCTCCTTTCTTCCTACCTTCTTTTCGGTCCGCGCGGTAGTGTTGGAATCCTTCCATTGCAATTTCTGCATCAAGGATCTTTTCCTAGATGCAACTCCGTTAGTGCAATCATCCCACCCTCGTCTGCCATCTCTCTCAGCACGCCAATTTTGTGACGGACTTTTTGTGGGAAGAGCTCCTCGGTGTTGGCCAGCAGAATGCCAGACTCTCCTCTTCTTGGTACACTTATCTGCAGCGAAACCGCTCCGTCAGGCGTTTCTGGGTCAGCAGCTCCTTCATCTGGAGTTGCATTAGTTCCAGTTGCGGCATCTGATGTTGTATTTGCTTCCTCATCTCTAAAAAAAGCACTAAGGTTAACCTCTGTCCCCCGCGCGCGCCCCTGTCCCATACGCGTGGACCACTCACTGGAGTAGCTAGGTCGTCATTCCTTCTCAAAGAACTACACAAGTAACCGCAGCACACAACCGGTACACGTCTGTAAAATTCACGGCTGTCTTCGTTGTTATCTTATATGTCCTCAGCGATGTCGTACACGTCCACACTGTTACCGTCTACGTCCTCACTATTATCATATGTAACCTCACTTTGATCGTATATGTCCTCAATATCATCTTATGTACCCTTACCGTTACTTTATTTGTCTTCACTGTTATCTTAATGTCCTCTATGTTATCTTACATGTCCTTACTGATATGCTATGCGTGCTGTTTTCTTATATGTTCCTACTGTTATCTCACGTTTCCTCAATGTTATCTCATTGTCTTCACGTGTCGCGCAGTCGTATACACGCGCCCCCTACCACACCGTGGCCGCGCCTCCCTCGCTCGGCCGCTGCCCGTTTCTCCCCTGCCATACCTATACGTGGAGGGAGCAGAAGCGGGGTCTTGGAAGGCCGTGGCTTCCACTATCACCGCCTTTGCCCCTTCTGGTAAGAGGTGTGTAACACCCGACTCCCGCAGGTAGGGAAAATAGAGTTCCATTTATCACGAAAATTCGCGTCATTTATTGTGTTAATAAATAATTTCAAACAAATACATAATCGGAAACAGATATCGGAATAGCTGTGCGTCCGAAGGACGATTAAATTAGAGGAGTTGTGGGTTTAGGGACGATTATGTTGAGACGGTTGTGTGTTTTAGGACGATTATGTTGAGGCTGGTGTGCGTTTCAGGGCCGATTAATTTTGGGGAGGAGGGTTATGAGTCTAAAGGTGCTTATAAACGGGGCGAGTAGTCGCGTCGAGTATTTGAGTCAATTACTCGACTCCATATGTGATTATTAACGTCTTCAGGGGTGAGTTGCTGGTGCATTGCACCCAAAGCACTCTGTTCTGAGCCGGTCGAGTATGGCCAGTAGTCCAGTACCGCCTTGGCCGCTGTAGTGTGCATTACTGTGTCGCTCATTCTCGTGTTTGTGTCAAGTAACTTTCGTGCTGCGAGTATGTCTTGTTCAAACAACGAAAGCTCAAAGAAGAACGTGAAGTGAAGTCAAAGACGTGCAACAAGGATAATCCCAGGATTAAAGGGCAAGTCTTATGAAGAAAGATTGAAGATTATGAAGCTTCCCAGTCTCCGTTATCGTCGCCTGCGTGGTGACCTCATTTAAGTATACAAGTATACTCATGGTTTGTACAAGGTCCCAGAAAGATTACTAGAATTTGAAACAAGAACCAACACCAGGAGCCACAGCTATAAAATAAAAAAACTACGGTGCAACTTATCCACGCGACAACATTTCTTCTCGCTTCGAGTCACTGACATGTGGAACAGCCTCCCTGAAGATATTGTTGACGCTCCGAGTATGAGCGCGTTCAAGAACAGACTAGACAAGGTGAGCATATGTTTAGTCTTAAAATGCCTCGTACCCTACGGAACAACTGATATCTAGAAGCTATTTTAAATCTACCGTCCGTTGAAAAGATCTGATCAAAAGGCCAGTCTAGTCAAGAAAAGTACAAGAATCGGCGACAGGCCTATCCAGGCCTATTCTTTAAATGCCGAAGATACTATACTATATACTATACTAAGTCCGGGCGATATTGAGTGGTTTTTTGGGGACGTTCCACAAGTACGAATTACTTTGGAATGTACGTCATAATGACTATTCCAACAAAACTAAGCGAGACACTAGTCTTATAAAACTGAGAGACCTTATTTGACAAGGTTTGCTAGTTCCTGATCTTACATTTTTAAGGACGAGAAAAAGGACTATAGGATCAACCTACAAAATCGAATTAACAAACAACCTCCTCAAACTCGTAATCACCGTTACGTTCCAAATAATCCACAATGCACACACCTCACTCGACAACTCTCAACGTGGCTCTGGCGCCGGCGGACGGTACCGAAAACACTCGTGTATAGGCTATCAGCCGGCAAAACTGGGAATGTGAGTAGTCGACTCGACCACTCGCCCCGTTTATAAGCACCTTAAGGAACGATTGAATTGGTGGAGTTTCGCGTTTGGAGCACGATCGAGTTGGGAGAGCTGTGCTTCTGGTGGACGATCAAATCGAAGAGGCTTTATGTCTGAGGACGAATAAATTTAGGGTATTGTGTGTCTGGGGACTATTAAGTTTAGGGTGTCGTGCGTCTGGATGACGAATAAATTGTAGGAGTTGTGCATCTGAGGACAATAAAGTGTTGAGTGTTCTGTGTTTGGCTACGAGAGTTTAGGGAGTTGTGCGACAGGAGAACGATAAAATTGAAGTTGTGCATTTGGGGACGATCAGGTTTAGGGTGTTGTGCGTTTAGGGACGATCAAGTTAGTGGGCGTTTTGCGTCTAGAGGAAGAATAAAGTGGAAAGTTGTGCGTCTGGGGCACGATCAAATTTGGAAGAGTTGTGCGTTTAGGTATAAGATCGTGTAGGGAAGTTTTGCGTCTAAGTAATGACACTGAAGTTTTTGGTGCGTTTAGGGTAATGACAGTGCAGTTTGTCCGTCTACGAGAATGCCACTGCAGTTCATGGTACGTCTTGCGGAATAACATTGAAGTTGTGCGTACTGCGGAGGAAATGGCTCTACGACCACCCGGTTTTTCACGAATATTTTTTCTTGCATAAAAAATAATGGATTCTAATTATACAAGGCTAAACTACGTTTAAAAACGGTTCCAACAATATACGAAAAAAAATAATTTTCAAAATATATCCGAAGAAATTATGAAATTCAGAAAAACCTAGGCGGAAATACATTACAAAACCATGATGGGTTTTTCTTCGTTTTAGTATCTTTCTATAATATTTTCACGTTAAAAAGGACAGCAACATATAGAATATCCTAATTTTCGCCATTTAGAGTACTTCTGGTGTACTTCTGGTGTAGTTCAGTGTCCTCATTTATATTTTTTCGAAGTAAAAAAAGATGCCAAAAGGGACAAAACTCGAAGAGGCCGAGAAGGCGCAAATTTTGGCCTTTGCGAAATGCGGTAGAAGCCAACGGGACATCGCCAACGGCAGAAGCCAACGGGAAATAAAACGCTCAATAACCGTTCTGCTATCATTTTTTGCTAATTCGGACGGCTACATATCAAAAATTGCACCCTGGACCAACTCCAAAATTAACCGACTGGGATCTTCGGCTACTGTTTTCAGAGGCTTCTAAAGCTGGCGCTATACCTCTACCTCTATAAAATTGGTCTCTGGAGCTGATGTGACAGCTCGACGCATCCGTCAGATCCAGTATTGCATGACTCGAAGAAATTCAAGTACATGAAACGGAAATATGCTCCTATGCTTAAACAAAAGCATATTATCAACCGACTAAAATTTGAAAAAATGTGCTTGTCGGTGAGGGATTATCTTCAGTAATTAAAAAAAGTTCAATCTTGATGCTCCGGATGGATATCAATGCTATTGGTACCACCTGGACCGTTAGCCTGAATTATTTTCCAAGCGGCAATCTGGTGTTAGTTCGATCTTGGCTTGGGGGGCGTTCAGCCGAAAGGGATTTTCAATTTCACAAGGGAGATAAGATTCCGAGGCATACAAGCACACGCTATTTCACCATCTTCTCCCTTTTGCCGATGAGAAACATGAGGGATCACATGTTTTCCAGCAAGACAATGCTTCGATTCACACTTCAAGGTCATCAAATAAGTGCTTCCATGAGCAGAATATTATTCTGTTGCCGTGGCCAGCGCTTAGTCCTTACCTCAACCCCATTGAAAACCTATATGGCATCATGGCGAGGGATGTTTACCAAAATGAGCGCCAGTTCCAATCTGTGAGTGGCCTGAGCACGGCTATCCTTCGTTACTGGGATAAATTCCTCGAAAGACTGGATTATTTGGTAAATCGCATGGGGAGAAGATGCATTGAGGTAATTAAGGCGAAAGAATGTAAGATTGCCAATTAAAACGAGTGTATGGGATCCAAAAACGGAAAAACCTTTCATGGTCTTATTACCATTTTCACCTAGGTTTTTCTAATCTTCATTTCTTCTCATATATTTTGAAAAAATTGTCCATTTCGTATAGCTTTGGAACTGTTTTTAAACGTAGTTTAACTCAGTATAATTAGAATCCAGTATTTTTTATGCAGGAAAAAACATTTAGAAAAAACTGGGTGGTCCTATAGCCATTTCCGCCACTGTATGAGGGAATAGCTCTGCAGTTTATGCATAGGTAGAATAACACTGCAGTCGTGCGTCTGAAGGAATGACACTGGAGTCAGTGTGTCAGGAAGAATGATGCGGCAGCTGGTGCGCATGGGGAAATGCAATTGCATTTTATGCGCTTGATGGGATGACACTGCAGGTTTTGCGTCTAGCGGAACGACACTGTAGTCTTTTCCATCTGGCGGAATGACACAAGCTTGTGTGCCCAGATTCGGGAGGCTGAGGCTGCTGGACTGCAAGTTGCGTGCGGAAGAGCTGCCGCTACTGCTGCAAGAGGTGCAGGGATGCGGTGTCAGGACAGCTGGCGGGGCCGTCGGAACGGGCGGTGGAAACGACACGCGCGCCGTGGCTGTCGGGTGAGTTGGCGGTGACCACTGAACTGTGGGTCAATATTCAGATAGTAGTGAATAAGTCTGGGGTCTTATTGATAGAAGTAGTTACTGAACCGAGCTTATGATCACAATCTGCATAAACAGCTTAACAGGTTACCGATCACTTACCCACAATCTTATTTCGAATCTCGACCATAAAAATTGATCAATTACCACAGAATAAAACCTGGTCATTTACCCAAAATCTCACCCCGAATCTTGACCATAAAACTGGATTAATTACTCCCGAATAAAACCTGGTCATTTAACCGCAATTTTATTTAGAATCTTGGCCATCAAAAATTTGAGCACTGTCTTCAGATCAAAAACCTGACCATTTACAACAATCTTACCCCGAATCTTACACTAAAATCATGAGTTAACGACCATTTACCCCGATTGACCGAGCACTCACAATATTTTTGGATCACCGTTGTTAGTAAATTTTATGAACTTTTCGTTATTAAAAACCCGGTATCTTAACCTGGGTAAGCAGAACTACTGCCCATAACCTAGCTTACTCAACTATGATTGAACAGCGCCTCAGTTTAGCATAGTTACCTACCCTACTTAATTCAGAACTGCACTTCATTTTCTTTTGATACTGCTCATAAATGTACTGTATTTTCAGCTGTGACTCATTCATTTATCGCAGTATTACCACCGCTCTCTCTCCTACAACGACAGTTTTACACCCATTAAAGCCTTTTTATGGGCTATCGAACTCATTTAGTTTGCTTGTAATATCTGAAAATTCTGTATTAACAAACAGTAGGTAATAGAAAAGCCAGATTTTACTTTAACTCGACATCGCCTCGATAGTCGAGTGGCTGGCTATGCGTCTTCGTAGTCGCTACCCCAGGGTTCGATCCCAAACATCTCCTGAGGGTTTTCCAGGTCTTACGTCAGTGGGATGAGACATGGGAGGATCTACGGGGCGTAGATGTGGAAGGAGCTGTGGGGTGGTGATTAACGATGCACACAGTGCCGCTCACCGCGCACAACTGATGGAAGTAGAGGGTGAAGCGTGCGCCAGTGGCGACAACGCTGTCGGTGATTGACTATGCGCACACCGCACGCCTAGCATGAAAGCTCCTTTCCATAGAAATTTGAATGCATAATTGTTTGGAAGCGACGTACCCCCACGAGTATCTCATTCGTTAATCATTTGTTATGCCTGGGTAAATTAACTCATAAATATCAAAAATATATGAACTTATAAATATCTCTATATCAACTATTCCATAATAACTGATTTCTAATTTATTATAAAATCAGGATGATTTCAGGATGAATCAGTGGATGTGATGTAATGCAATCACTGACTTGGAAGTAGAGCTTTCTAAGTCATCATCCACTTAGTTTTTCCCACTGCAAGCACCGCTAACTTCCTCATAGTCGGAGCATGCATTACTTCATCCAATCAGTAAAATGATCTTATCAATTCAATGTTTTATTCGCAATTATTGTGGACAAATAAATGTATTAGATTAACAGAATTTCTTCCATGTGTTAATTTTCTATATAAAATGAGAGCTGATAATCATGCAATGTAAATCATGTCAAAAAACACATGAGTACAAAAATCCTTTGGATCATGTGTTAATTTTCTATATAAAATGAGAGCTGATGAATCATGCAATGTAAATCATGTCAAAAAACACATGAGTACAAAAATCCTTTGGATAAATTTATTAAGGAAAATAAGAGTCGAGCAATCTACTAGTGTAAGTCTTGCTGAAAAATTATACATTTAATGTGAAAAGTCTTTGGATTAACATTTTAATAAATCCAAAGCAAATATTGTTGGCATGAATCATTGCAAAGTTTGTAACACAGTATTTAAAACCTGAACAAACATATATAAGAACTCAAAAGCATCGTAAAGCAATTAACAGTTCGATCATATCAAATGAATACTTTAATTCAAAGATAGGATGTATAATTTGCAATCGTAAAGTTCAAAACTTAAAATAAAATGTCTAAATGATTGCATATTAGCCAGCTCTTTCTTTTATCGTAATCTCTATAATTTAGAAGCGCACGATATTGGAGTGCATGAAAACTCAGATGTACATTTTAAAAATAAATTTGAATGCATACGAGGTGAAATTAAGACGGCTGTTAATGATGATTGCTCGAAACATATTTATCATGAAATGAGAACGATCGATCCGAAGTTATTTCTCAACAATATAACATCTGAAATTATTGAAGTAAATAAAAAGTCAAAATTTGATAATATTAAATTACAGATGAATTTGCAAGTCGAGTTTCATAAATTCAAATTAGGAAGAGAGAAAATCCATAATACCGCTTGATTCAATTCAAACAGGTTTATAGAACTTTCAAGGATTCACATAAATTTAAATACAAATAAAGGGCTACCTATATTACAATCTGATACATAGAATCGAAGTATTTACGAACAACTCTTCTGCATGGATATTAAACAAGTTACTAAACTTCACAATAAAAATTGTTGCATACTGAATACAAAAACCTTTACGAGGTTCTAGCTATATTGAATTACCAAAAAATTGAGACATCCTAAATATAACTTAAATAACATTAAAAACCAAGATAACATGTGCTTAATGTGGACGGTTGCGCGTCACTTATGCAGAGATGCAAAAATATAACTCATTACTCACTGCATTAATTGAGTGACGGAAAGCGCATTTTCTCGTCGACGAAAACATGAAGTCACGGACAAACAGACAGACAGACGGACATAACGAGCACAATAGCGCTTTTTTCCATAGATGAGAAAATGCGTTAAAAATGTTAACAGAATTACGAAAATATTAAAGATGAAAGCTGAAGAGTTGAATTCCGCAGATACCAAATTCCCTATGAGAATTAGAGACATCGATAAATTCTAAAAAATGAACAATATTCCTATAAATGTATATAGCTTGAGTTATTGTTTGGAGCTATGTCCACTCCGAAAAATTAAAACTAAAAATAAAGATGTGGTTTCATTATTGTTAACAAATGAGAATGGAAATAGTTACGTTTTGATGACGTCTTAAGTCCATTTATTCATAAGGCGAGTCATAGAACTATATATGTATGTCCATACTGCCAACATGCATTTATACGCGAAGACCTACTTGAAAAGACATAAAATAATTGCTCTGTTCACACACGCGTCATATATGTTTTTAGTGATGAGAAACTGAAATTCATGGCCTTTCAAAAGACTATCAAGCATCCCTTTGTAATTTACGCTTATTTGAATCGACTTTGGTATGTTGATGCAAGTCAACCAAACCTAAAGTCGAATTATACGCGGAATATTCAAAATCAGAGCATAAAAGTTTCTGTTGATATAATAAATGCGAAGAAGATAGGCATTCCAAGTTGGAGTTGTATAATGGTGAAGATGCCTCGGAAATATTTGTAAAATATCTAGAAGCAGAAACCAAACGTGTGTATGAATTATCAAATCAATTTACGAAAAAGATGATCTTACCAACCGAAAAATATCACGATCACAGAAATGCTACAGTTTTCTATGTCTGCCATGAAGTGTTTACTAAAGAAATCCAAAGGTTTGAGATCACAACCACCTAACGGGAAACCCATATAGAGGTCCAGCACATCTCAGGTGCAATTTTAAAATTAGAAATCCTAATATTATTCCAGTGATTATGCTTAACTGCTTCAATAATGATTAAAATCTGTTAATTAAAGATCTAGGTAAAGTGTGTGGTAAAATAAATGATCAGAAATACATAAGTTTCACACAGACCATCAAAGTCGGGACCTATATAGATAAAAAAAAACTGGGAGGGAGCGAGATATAACAAGAGACTTAAGATTCTTAGTCACTCTCAGATACATGTCTTCATCGTTGGATGCATTATCAAAAAATTTAATGGAGCATGTGGAATTGAAAAGACATTTCCCTAATAATGAAAAGTTAAATTGATACAAAACAACGGTATATATCTATACGATTACAAAGATACCTATGATACAATGTATTCAATTATTTCAGAATTGAAGGATGAAATCCATAAGAAATTAAATGATAAGAATATATCAGAGAAAGAATATGAACATACTAAAGAGGTTTGGAATGTATTCAAATGCAAAACATTCAAAGATTATCATAATCTCGATCTCAAAGTCGACACCTTGTTATTAGGTGAAGTGTTTGAGAACTTTAGAAATAACTGTTTGAAAACACACAAATTAGATTTAGCATATTATTTTACAGCTCCGGATTACTTAGTAAAACGCTCTTGCTAAACGATCCTGATATGATACTATTCTTTGAGAAAGCTGTTCGAGGTGGTGTTCCAATGATTTCTACAAGATATGCTAAAGCAAATAACAGTTATATTCCTGAGAGGTCTGATCCTCAAAAACCGATTAATTATATATCATGCAAGGACGCAAATAATTTACATGGTTGGGCAATGTCATAGAGCCTGCAACAGGAAACCTTAGATGGTTGAAAGAAAATGAACCATTCAAATATAATAAAGGCTACGTTCTCGAAGTTGACTCTAGCTATCAAAAAGAACTGCATAACAATCAATGATTTACCAATAGCTCTTGAAAATATTTAAAAAGGGGATGTTCATAAGTTAGTACCTAATCTTCCTAAGCGTGAAAAATATGCAATCCATTGCAGTAATTTAAAACCATAAGAAACTTGTATTGAAACTAGAGAAGATTCATAGAGTATTAGAATTCGATGAAAGTCAATGGATGAAGTCATATATAGATCTGAATACTGAAATGCGTCAACACGTAAAATCGGATTTTGATAGAGATTTCTTCAAGCTAATGAATAATTCTGTATCCGGAAATACAGTGGAGAACATTAGAAACCGAGTCGAAGTTTATTTGGTTAAGACTAAAAACGAATTGAGAAAATTAGTTAATAAACCCAATTTCAAAGGATTCAAAATATTCTCGGAAAACTTGATAGCATGTCACACTCAGAGAACATAAGCTAAAGTTCGATTAAACCTATCAATGTATAGGGATGAGCATACTGGATATAAGCGGGACTTTGATGGAGACTTTCATTAAAATTGTAAAAATATATGGTAGCGGAACAAAGCTATTGCTCACAGTTACCAACTCACTCTTATAAAATCCAAACCGATGACTTCTATGAAGATTTGACTTTGAGGGATTATTAAGACTTATATATATTGGCAGACGGTATTAATACGCTAGCATTATATCTATTCTATTAATTTGAATCGTTCATCAACTTGCAAAGATGGTGAGGAAGATTCAATTGAAGTATTTCCCTTCGAGTCTCTGAAAACTTTAATCGAAACTCTTCGAACTGAACATCCCACATTTCAATTTAATTATTACAACCCTGGGAGAAGACTTACGAGTTGAGTTTTCTAATACTTATCTAGGTTAGAAATTTTTAGAGTCATCACTTGAAGCTATATATAAATATATATATATATGAAATAAGTCGATTCTTCTAAAAAAAAACTATTTAAACAGTTCGATGAGAAAATTTCAGTTTGCAGTCAGCTTTCGACGGCAAAGTCAAGAATTTGGAATTGCATGTTGAAGAAAAACTAATTAAGCAAATTGATGAGAAAATCATCAGTTTGCAGGTAGCACTCGATGACAAAGTACAAAATATATAAATGGGTATTGAGGATAAACTAGTGAGACAATTATAGGTGAGAAAATAGTTTGCGGGTAGAACGAATTAGAACGAATTCAAATTTATTAATTCTATCCGAGTTACCTTTCATCGATATGAAGAATATTCACAGTGTTTACATTGCTTGTGATATGCCCTTTGCCGGGTTCGAAGAATTTTTGTAATGAAACGTATAAAGTACCTTATCGCTTTGTGTTGATTGATAAAGATGAGCACCCAGGTTCTGGAAAGAATTTTAGAAATTTAAATCAATTATATATTCCACAGAAGTATTTTCGACAGCCGCCCCAGGTTTTCTCGGTTAAAAAGTGCTCGATCAATCGGAGTAAATGGTCGTTAACTCATGATTTTAGTGGTCAAGATTCGGGGTAAGATTGTGGGTTAATGTACAGGTTTTCAATCGGAAGACAGAGCTCAAATTTTTGATGGCCAAGTTTCTAAATAAAAATTAAAATTATGTGTAAATGACCAGGTTTTATTTGGGTGTAATTGATCAATTTTGATGGTCAAGATTCGGGGTAAGATTTTAAGTAAATGATCAGGTTTCATTCGGGGGTAATTGGTCAATTTGACGGTCGAGATTCGAAATAAGATCGGTGGGTAAATGATCGGTAATCCATTAAGCTATTTAGGCAGATTGTGATCATAAGCTCGGTTATAACTACTTATAGACTATATATATTGTACCGATGTTGAAAGTGCGATTATAAAGTCCATCGCAAAATGAAGCGAAATAGCGGCCGATCCTGATGGATTTTCCACGTAGATGGCTGCGATTTATATGACAAAAAGCCACTCAAATGTGGGAGAGTACTGATGGACAACTTACTCAGATGGCGGCCTATCATATTAAGGAGGTCCACTTAAAATGGCGATCAATCATGGCGGACAGTCCCCGGTCAGAGGGCAGCGAATCAAATGAAGGAGGGCCACTCATAATGGCGGCTGATCCTGATGGATCACCCATTCAGATATGGTGAATCATATGTCAAAGGGCCACTTGAAATTGCTGTCCATCCTGACGGCCCGTACATTCAAATGGCGGCCAATCTTATGGCTCAGGCCTACGTAAGATGTCGGCTGCTGTAATAATATGTCATTTGTCACTCAGGATATTCATTGCCTAGTGGGTAGTAACGCTGCTGCATTCCCACAGAAAGGAAGGGGTGGTTTGGCTCCACATCACGGACAAGCTGCCCTCTGGGGGGACCAGCGGTGCCCAATGAGGTTCAATTGCAGAAGGCCTAACTGTAGGAGAGCACGCTGTATGAGCCCTATTCGCAAGAGATCCAATCACAGAACTGTACATGCGCCGCCAATTAAATGATGTATTTTCAATATGATCAATTTGACTATGTCCATGTGTTCTAGTATATAGTATATTTGTGGCGGCGTTGAATAATTAGGCCAAGTTTGACATGTCACCGATTTTTGTAATGTTCTTGACTTGTCTCCTGAAAATTGCCCTCTTGGCCAGATTTCTCCATGACTAACGTGGAAGCTAACCCAGCAGGCATTTCTTGAATGAATCAACGTTGAAACAACCACCATTCGCGACGTTAGAATTAAGTTGAATACTAGTCCAGAACGAAATTTGAAGCAAAATCATTCATGCAAAGTTGTGTTGACTTTAGATTTCAAGATTGAAATTATGTCACTAGTATTATTAGTAGTATGCAAACGTTATTTCAACGTTGGAATGATCGAGTTGAAAACGCTTGATAAAAGGTTGGTTTTGAAAATTAGACAAAAATGTTGATATCATATTCGTTTATGACCAGATATAATTATACAAGACAGTCACATTATTTGGGCATTGTATTACAGTGAGTTACATTTGATGAATATACGTATATACTATACTCTTTAAAACCAATATTTTCCCTCACATTTAATTCTCCGTTAAAAGCGCCCTCAACCTTAATCGGGATCGAACCCGGAACCTCCAGCTCGTGCGCGAAGCCTAAACCCTCTAAGACACGGTGAAGTCGATAGTATAACGAATTAAAAATTATTGAACCTAACTTTTTACATCATAATTTTATGAAAAGACACTTTTGTGGCTAAGTTTTATAAATATCATTTATTTCATATCATCTTCACAAATATAACAAATAAATATGTAGTATGTTTAAAATCACCATATAATACCACTGCAGGCGAGTACAGTCCCTGGAAATAACCAGGTCTCTGCTGCATTCTGCCAACATGCAATTAAAATTAGTATTAGCCGTTAATAAGTATTATTAGGTAATTATTTTTATCATTCAAGATCAGCTAGAAATTAGTACAATAAGTTAATGTATTTTTTATTTAATATTTTTTCTGTACAACGCAGGTTGGTGGCCTCTGACAGCTGTTGCAAATCGTTTCTAACTAACGCCTGATTAGTTAACATATCATGCCTTTCTTAGTTCATCCAGTTAGATATAAAATTATAATGAAAGATCCGAATAATCGTAATGACAGATCATTTATATTAGCAAATAATTATTCAACAGTTGTTTAGGGTCCAGGTGAAGCCAATATATCTGTGTACGTAGTTTTTGCAGCTAAAATTAAATTTCAATTAAACGCTCTTGAAACCACATTGAAATGTCAAAATTCAAATTGCCCTACCAAATAGCTAATTGCATGAAGAACTGATTGTTTCACGAGGGGATGGGGGGGGGGCGCAGCCGTAGGCCACAAATTTTACTCTTAAATAAGACCCTGAGCCTTCTGTTGCTTTTCACCTGTCCCTCCTTGTCACTTCGTCTCTTTGAGACGCTAACGCTGCTTCTTTCGAGCCAGCTTCAGCGGGCTGGACATCTGAGACCTTCCGCCCCTTGTGTGTGATGAACAATTTTTGATTTGAGAAACTTTCGATAACTGAGACCTTCCACCTCTTTGGTGATGCCCATCTTGACTGTCTGTGCGAGGTGGCTAAATAGCTGAAGTGCTAGTAAACATGTGGCCACTAAACTAACTAACTGTAGTGGTGGTCGTTGCACTTATCAATATCTACAGTTACGGTCATTACCATATGGGTACAAATTTGTTGCAAGATACTTCATCCTGTCAATGCCACGAGGAGCGGATGATCTGGTAAAGAGAGTTAATTGTCACTTGTCCAAGATTCGAGCCTTTTTCTGAGGATGCATTAAACTTCGTTAATCTTATTTGTGTCGAAAAACATGGTTATGATCAAATGGCAGCTATAACTGTTCTTTGAACCAGAAAATCGGCAGGAAACATCAGTTCTGATGTAAATGTCTCCAAATACCGCTGTTTTCACTAAATTGCACTTAAAATAAAAGCGTTTTTATCGATATATGATTCAGCATCATAACTCAACTGTCTTGGGTATAGTGAATTGGGAAATTTATCGAGAGTTGCCTGTAACAATTTGTGGCTGAGTGATATTAGTGAAAGTGGTGTCAATGTCGATCAGGCCAAATCGGACTTGTAGTTATAGATTCATCGTTCGAAACATCGCAATATTTCCGTATAGCTGGCTTGGACTTCGAACCCGCAACTTGCTGCTCCTATCTGTCTGCTCTTAACCACCTGGCTTATATTGACCGAAAGTTTACAGCTAGCTGGGATAGAACCTATAACTCCCAGATCCGATTTTGTTGCTCTTAATATTAACCACCCGATCATTTCGCCGACTTTAATGTTATTGTACGAGAATAGTATTCAATCCACCGAACGATGTTTAACTCACTTTACTAATGACATACTACTTGCTGAAGACTATAAATGATTTCGCTAATAGGGATTAAAATATTCTTCGTGTGGGAAATTCTGGGAAAATTGTGGCATCGATACATTTTTTGTCGTAGTTGTAAATAATAAATCGTAGAATAATTGGTTCGTGAATAATTTGATCAGCCATTTGACAATCAATATCCAGCAAACTTTATATCTAGCCAGCACTGTTGTCTCATTGTCATAGAGTGCGTGAGTACCTGTATCTATGGAGGCAAGGAGATATTTGTTGTTGCATTCACGTGCATCACAATTAATTGATTTAAAGTAATAATTCAGTCTGCATTTCAGTTCCTTTTCCCGAAAATTTGATTTAAAAGCATTTCCATTAATATAAATCGAAAGTTTATCTGGCAATTAATTAGAAAACGTATTATGTTATTCTACTAATAATTTAACGCTTCTGTATTTGTAGGCTGTATACTTTTTAGTAGTGAAGAAATTAGAGGCTGTTTAATCTTATCTCATGATTATATAAACTCAAGTGGTCTCATGATAATTGCGATTGCTCAACAAACCGAACACAAATTTCGTGCCTTGACAGAAAGTTCAAGTAATATTAAGATATTAATGCATTAATTCAACTATAATTCCATTAAATTCTCAATCACTCAAATTGCACAGCCAAACGTATTTGCATTAACGTTAAATCGAGTAAGCTTGCTTAAGTTAACTTTTGGATACAAATTCATCGAATCAAAAAGTAGATTTTTTTTAGAAATGAAAATTTCTGGGTAATAAAGTATATGGCTATTCAATCATGCCAAACTACATGAATACGAACATATATAGGTGGAACCTTCTGGTCATTGCTGCTCTAATGTAGGGCTATTGGTCAAGCGTTGCACTTTATCATGCCTTCATTTCTTCTATTAAGTTTGTTGATGTTTATTCAGAATGTTTTGGCAAAAGTGACGTTTAATAAAAATGTATTTTTCTTTTCGGAAACCCTAAATAAATACGGTTCATTCAACTATGTAAACCCGCCCTGGGCACCAACCGTTGCCGCTAATAGTGTTATTTGAACTGAAAAGTCAAGTGCGCAAAACCTGACCAGTATAAAAAGGTACGATTGTGTCTTTCGTAAACTCCTTTAAATTGTAGGTGAACATTCTATCGAATATTATAACATCACCGTTGAGAGGTTAGGTATTTATATACAAAGTTTCGTTGAAATCTGTTCTGTAGTTTAGAAGAAATTTCTTGATCGCCGCGAATTTAAGTGACAAATTACCCGGCTATACGGGCCGAATAGGCTATAAGGAAGTGTGAAATCAAGAATGACGGCGAAATGAAAAAAAAAAACTCGCAAACGAAGGTAAAACCGAAAAATTTTTTATAAGCTTAAAAATCACCGTTTGGTAGTTAGGAATGCATGTATATTCAAAATTTCGTTCAAATCTGTTCAATAGTTTGGGAGAAATTCTTTGATCACTGCGAATTTTGCCCTGTTTCGCAATATACGCGTAACTCACGAAAGAAGGTAAAATTAAAAAAAATTACGAGCTAAACATCACCGTTAGATTCTGATGAATACGTGTTCCAAGTTTCATAGATTTGCGTTTATTAGTTTGGGAGATATTGTTTGATAATTTAATTTGGAGATTGGTCGTGAGACCGGCCACGAGTCCAGCCGTAAATTCGCACGCGACGTCTTAGGTTTCCAGTGCTGAAACAGTTATAAGAGCTGAAGAACATATTGGTTCACTAAATGGGGTTCTATTTGTGAAATATACATTTGTGTTTAACCTTTATCTTTTAAAATTGCAGTGTACTAAATTTCAAGAAAGAGGCGCATGTCTGTGGGGGGGCGCTAAAAATTCACTAGGGAGCCAAAGGGGGCGCTTGCCTGAAAAAGTTTGGGAACCACTGATGTAGGGCTATTGGTCAAGCGTTGCACTTTATAATGCCTTCATTTCTTCTATTAAGTTTGTTGATGTTTATTCAGAATATTTTAGCAAAGTGACGTTTAATAAAAATGTATTTTTCTTTTCGGAAACCCTAAATAAATACGGTTCATTCAACTATGTAAACCCGCCCTGGGCACCAAACGTTGCCGCTAATAGTGTTATTTGAACTGAAAAGTCAAGTGCGCAAAACCTGACCAGTATAAAAAGGTACGAATATATTGAATATAAATAAAAAACAGGTTATTCAAACCCGGATTTGACTGCTCTTGGTTAAAAGAGAGTTAAATGTTTGATTACCTTTTGTTGTGGGACGCATTTTCTGATTTGATCATTTACCTTTGTTATCGTCTTCTTAGCTTGCAGTTCGCTGGTGGAGAAGCATTCAAACGCACTGAAATGATTCAACATCATTGGTATTCATCATATATGTGAAAATCCTTGAATAGAAAATAAATGTAAACAAACTTTGCAATTTGAAGATTTTACAATCCAAAAGCGATTCATTCGAAGCAATCGTTTCGTATGCTGGAATTCCATCTTAACTCTTTGACTTGGATAAAACGCCAGCAATTTGCACTCTGTCCTTAATTCTAGCGTCATTTACAAATACTTTAATTTCACTGAGTGATTTATAGACTCCTGCGTCTCGAAATAATTTTCTCGAAATGAACCGGGACAGACGAAACGAGACGAGAAAATTCCGGGAAAAAAATAACGGGACAGA